>NW_007729420.1:210960-238695 GCF_000696425.1 Galeopterus variegatus | reverse complement strand
CAAATGTCCATCATCAGATGAGTGGATATGGAAAATGTGGTATATCTACACAATGGAATATTACTCAGCTATAAAAATAAATGAAATACTGCCATTTGCAACAACATGGATGGACCTTGAGAGAATTATATTAAGTGAAACAAATCAGGCAGAGAAAGAGAAGTACCACATGTTCTCACTTATTGGTGGGAGTTAAAAATAAATAAATAAATTCACACACACGCACACACCAAAAAACCGGGGTGGGGGGGGGAAGAAAACATAACAACTACAGTTCCTTGAAGTTGATACGACAAGCAAACAGAAAGGACATTGTTGGGTGGATGGGGGGAGAGGGAGGAGGGGGCATTTCGGTAATGGGCCACAATAATCAACCATATTGTATATCGACAAAATAAAATTAAAAAAATATATAAAAAGCAAAGTCTGAATTTTGATCCATAAGCCAAAAGAGCATTCAGGCAAAAACCTTAAGATGCTGCATTTACAGGTACTGTTCTTGGGTAATCATAAAGAATCAGATCCCCCTGTGAGAAAATTAAAAACTTTGACTAGTTGTGGGGTCAAGACACTACTAAAGGGGAGAACCACTCTGATTCTTCATAGCAAGTCTTGATGTAACAATACATAACCTGATGTATTAGTTTGGTAAAGGAATGTTGATATTATAAAGGGAGGGAGAGCTTATAGCTCATAAAAAGGAAAAAGATAAATTAAAAAGCTTGGAAGATAATACCAGGACTTAAAGAGGAAAAAACTGAACCTGTGAAAGAAATATAGGTTAGATAGATTAGATAACAGGGGGGCAGAATTGGAACATTCATTTAAAAGTCACATGTACCAATCTTGATCTTATGCCTATGTATTAAGTCACTGTAGATGGATCAGATGATGGTAAAATGCAAAGATTGTGCAAATTCTTAGTAGAATGCAGTCTAAAAACAAATTAAAGGTAAGTATTAGAAAAATCGAACTTTATTTGATAATCGGATAATTTGCATTAGTGTTGTAATATTATTTTAGAACTATTTTGTTTTTAGACAAAGAAGATAAGTATTTTTGTCTTGTTAGGAATCAAGATTTTTTAGCATGAGAGAAAATAAATTACAATGATAGAATCAAGAATTTGAATAGGAACACTGTAGTTAGAACTAGACTGCAAAAATTGATATGAACTCATGCTTTTAAAAGAACAAAAATAGTAAGTTAAAAATACATATATTTTTGTCTCTCTGTGTATTGAAGTGTCCAGGGAACCCTGTCACACACAATGTATATCAGCTCCCACATTTTGGTCTCTAATACTCTTCCCACTGTAAACACTTTGGGAGAAATGGAAGGTTCCATTCTTTGAGCCGAAGGTTCAAGGTGAACCTGAACACTGGACCAGAAGGCCAGAAATCAAGGATGTTTAAATAAATTGGTGGAGTCAAAAGGACATAGGAGCCGATCTAAAAAGGGGTCCCACTGACCAATGTTGAGACAACCTAAGCATCAGAAATAGAGCATTGGCCGAGGTCAATTGGCACACAGTAAATCTGAGAAGCCACGAGTCCAAAATGATGCACAAAGGAGTGAAAGTCTATGCATTGAATCGTCTAAGACAAGGTGGAAAAAAAGTGTTTATTTGCTGAGTTGTTTATCATGTTGGCGTTACTAACTTGTCTATTGTTAGATGAAGAAAACAGAATCTAGGAAACATAAATACATCAGTCATAAGGAAGTTTTACGACTCAAGAGGAATATAAGTGGAATAATTCTGTAGGTTGTGACTTTGAGTCAGACAATGCCACATAAAATATCAAAATTCAATTGGGATATCTTTGATCATGCTCGTTTATTAAAAGGACTGATGAAATTAAAGCTGAGGAACTGAGGTTTTCCGTACCCTGGCTTCTGGCTGGTGGCGGGTCCCCTCCATTTCTTCCTGCATGCAGATGTTAAGTAAATAGCAAAAGTCCTATTGAAAAAACATTTTTTTGAGTCTGTGTCTTGTTTCCACAACATTGATCAAAAAGGAAGTTTTCTTCTGAGAATTAAATGAACACAAACCTCATAATAAGCCCCTACAAAGAAGACAAACTGCAATGAGGGTCATCAGTCCAAAGAATATTTAAGCACTTAAATTTAGTCAGAACACACACACACACACACACACACACACACACACACACACACACACACACACACATGCTGTGAAATGTTCTGGAAACTAGTAGTTCATATGTAAAGAAAAATTTTTAAAGATTTTTCCAAACTTGACAACTTTCCAAAAAAAGTGTACATGACATTATGAATGTCTATTTGTGAAAATGAGAGGAATTTTACTAAACTATCAGTAACAAAAGAAATTTTGATCAACTACACTAGAGGAAAGATTAAATTATCTTTGTGTTTTTTTTCCTAAAGATAGTGACACTACAAAATCATTATAGGAAGAGGTGATTACAAACTACATCACCAGGAATGTGAAAAAACAAATATTACCGAGGTGGATCAAGTAGTGTGTGCGACTTACTTTTGGATTTCAAACTAAATATTCACTTTTGTACCTATTTTGTATTTATTTATTTTAAAGAAAATGAAATTTTATTATTTTTTTTTTTTTACATTCTAGGGTGTTGTGGAGCAGTTGGGAGTAGGGGGAGAGGGGAAAGGGGAAGGAAATGTGATGGAAGAAGAAGGGAAGAGGAGGGGCGGGGTTGAGGTCTGTGGCAACCCCTCATTCCCACAGGGGACACTGGGGGCTTCCAGTGGTGGCTTGGTCATTGCCAGGCTAAGTGCAGGCATCAGGGAGGTATGGCAAAAGCTCTTTCCCTCCATGACCCCAGCTTGGAAACTTGGGACCCTTCCTGTGGTGGCTCGGTGGTCGCTGCTGGGCTGGCTGTGGGTGTCAGGGGGCATGGCCCTCCCCAAGGCCCCCACACCCCTCCTCAGGAGAGTCTGGGGCACTTCCTGCAGTGGCTTGGTGGACGTAGCTGGGGTGGTTGCATGTGTTGGGTGGGTGTGGCCAAGACCCTTGTTCCCCACCCTTGGGACTGGTTGTGGGTGTTGGGGGGCATTGCAGAGGTCCCCGGCCCTCCCCGCTTTCTGGCTTGGTAGCCCAGGGGACTTCCAGTCCTTCTAAGTATTACAGGTGTTCTTCGGTGAAATCTTTTCTTTTCTTTGGTCTCTGCTGGTTACTCTCCTTGTGTCAATACACTCCAGTGGCTGGCAGACCATCTGCATGGAGGTTGTGGTGTCTAGCTGCTTTTGCAGCAGCCGTGGTTATTATGTTGTCTGTGGTGGGCCACCCACATGGAGGTGATGTTTTTGGCATGCTCCTTGGTGCTGGTGGTGTGCCTGGATGTGGGAGGGGGGTCCGGTCCCTGGCTCCAAGCCTCAGGTCCCCAGGCAGGCCTGAGGCACTGGCAGTGTGCCTGGGCTGGAACTAATTTTTTGTCCTTTGCTTACTTCTAAAATGGTGGAACTTCCTGTGGGAACCAGTACTTGAACCCTGTGGTTGAGCTAAATTGCTGCTTTGCTGCTGATTCCCTAGGGGAGCTTTTTGTGCAGCTCAGGTTTTAATGGTTGACTTTATAGGTACTTCTGGGTCTAGTGAAATCTGGTGCACCTGGGTTGTATAGAAATACTGGTCTGGGCCTGAGTCTTTTCATCAGACTGCACCCCATGCAATTCTATATTCCTGACCAGTCTCCTCTGAGTGGTCCTTCACTGATTGGGGGGCAGATCAGCTGTCTTTGCTGTGCCCTAGTGTTCTCCCGGTGGGCCCGTCTCACTACCGCCCATGCTGCAAACACTTCCCATGGGATGGGCTATGTGCCAGTCCCTTGTGATGACTCACTGGCCTCTGAGTGGCTCCTTTTTTCCAGTTGTTGTGGCTCCTTCCTCCTGTGTGGGTGCACGGGAACGCTATTAGTGGTCTCGTTGGCCTGGGGGCCACTAAGGCCCTCTTCTCTCCTGCTGCCTCCAAGCAACTTCATCCAAAGGGCACAGCTGTGGCTTTTGCCAGCTCCTGCTCTGTGCACTCAGTAGCTCCAGCTTGGAAGCGGCTGGGGCTTGAAACGGTCAGAGCAGTCCTTTCTTTCTCTCACCGTGACAGTAGCTCCAGCTTGGAAGCGGCTGGGGCTTGAAATGGTCAGAGCAGTCCTTTCTTTTTCTCACCGTGACTTCTCCTGCCTTCATGCACTCCGTAGGTCTCTCCTCCTCTTCCCCTGAGCTCTAGCAGCCCCAGCTTGGCTGTTGTTGCTTTTTAATAATTGTAAATTGGTGGATTTGTGGGAGAGAATGATGCTGGGGGCCATCTATTCTGCCATCTTGATTGGAAGTCCTCCCTATTTTGTATTTAAATTTTGTATTCTTTTCTTTTTCTTTTTTATTTTTTTAAAGTGGGTGCCAAATTACATAAGCTTCAGATCCCACAATACCTGTAATTGGCCCTGCTGGGCCTCCTTTGGTAGCTGACAGCTCTGTACCTCTCTCTCTGGCCTTGTGGCCTCTCATTTCCACAGGTGCCCTGCATTCTTCCCACAGTATGGGCTGGTTTTCTTTCCTTCTCAGTAGCTCCCAGAACAGCCCCTGAGCTCTGGGAACATCAGTAACCAACTTCTGGACCTGGGACCCTGGTTTCAAATTTTTTTGAGAAAGAATCTGCTGAGCCAGCTCATGGATTATGTGTCTATCCTGGGTCTAGACAACTCTGGCCCAGAGAGCAGGACCATATGGTAAAACCAAGGTGACAGGGCCTCTTCCATGATGAGAGTGGGTTAGGAATCACAGACGTGCCCCCTCCAGGAACTATTGGTGGAGACTATCCTGCATGGGAAGGACAGCAGCCACCTGATCCCAGCCCTCTCAGCTGTAGTGGTGCTCCCTCCTTGGGGACCCCTGGGGCAGGCAAGGAGGCTGAGCAGCAGCTGGGGGGATGGATGGGCAGGGTGGGCCCCAATCAGGTAGAGCCTCATATTCCAGCAGAAGGGTTCCCTAGATGCAGTTGGCAACAGAGCTGGCTTGACTTTCCTAGACGCAGGTGAGGATAGACAGGATGGGTGGCTGGCTGGTGGGAGGGGGAACCCACAGCCAGCAAGTGCTCATGTGCGCTGTGTCACAGGGCAGGGCCGGGCCCTCAGGCTCCCGTGACTGGGAGGCCCCGCTTACCAGCTCTGTGCCTGGGTCATCCTCCCTTGCTCCTTCTTCCTTCCTGAGCCTGGCTGTATTTGCCTCCTCTGGCCAGCTTGTGACATCTTCTGAGGACAAGCCATGAAAAAAGAATTATGTAATTTTGGTGATTCCACACACCAACTAAATACTCTGATATTTGCATTTAAAATTGTCATAGAACAATACAAAGAAGAACAGTATACTTTGTACTAAAAATTTAAAATTTTGATCTTTTTTCATTTAGAACACCATTAAACAGCAAATAACAAAGCACCATGACAAGACTAGAAAGAGTAGAAGGAAATCACAGAAGAAGGGAAAAAGCTTTCTATGTACCTTTAGTGACACTTTTTCTGCTTTATACATGGCAAATTATGTAATTGATCCTGCTTGTGGTCAATGTGCATAGCCAATGAAGGGGACGGAGGAGTCCAGGGCCTTGAGGGCAATTAGTTTGTTTTGGGATGTGCTGAGTTTGGGGTGCTGGAGGTATGTGCACAAGGCAGTAGGAATAGCAGTCCCGGGCCCCAGATGATTGTCAGCAGCTTGTGCTGCAGAGAAGAGGCCGCTGGGTTTGGCAGGAGAGTTGTGTCAGAAGAGGGCAGCTGAGCATCCCACTGCAGGGAGCTCGGAAGGGCTGGAGCGATGAGGAGTGGAGGGTGGAAGCCCACTCCTTCCAAAAGCCTGGGTACAGGAGGAAAGAATCAAGGAAATAAAGTCAAGGGCAGCTGCAACAGCAGATCCCAGCATGCCAGAGTCACCTGGGGAGTGTTCAAAAGAACAGATGCCTGTGCCTTGCTCCAGACCACTTGAAGAAGAATCTCCTGGGATGGGTGTGGTAATCTGCTTTCAGGGAGAAAAAAAAGGAAATAAGGAAAACAAAGCTCCTCTGGGTCATGCAGAAGGGTGGCTAGGGTTCAGAAACACAAGAGGCTGCTCTTGTTTAGAGATGCATTTGATCCTGGCGTGGGTGGTTCCTTGCTGTATGACCTTGGACATGTCACTGCCCTTCTCTCACATTCAGTTTCTGCCCCAGTGAACAGAGGAGCTTGAACCAGATGGTCCAGGAGGGTCCTCCTGCTCTGTCTGTGGGACTGGGGGTCTCTTTTTCCTTGAATGCCGCAGGCCTTCCTCTGGGAGGCTGTGGCCCAGATGAGGCACAGGCTTTTCTTGTCTTCGCAGAGGAATGGATACTTCTCCATGTGAGCTGATGTAGGTTGAACCAGCTCAACATTCTGGAGAGTCACAGTGTCGGAGGAAGTGGAGCAGAAGGACCAACAGCGCTGCTTGTGGACTCAGACTCCCTGTGTTCGAGTTCTGACTCTACCACTTAAAAACTATGTGATGCTGGGCAAGTTACTTAACCTCTCTGAGCTTTAATTCCTCACCTGCAAAGTGGAACTAATAACAGGATAGGTAGAGGGTAAATGAGATAATGTACGTAAAGTTCTTAGTGCAGTGGCTGGTGTATAGCCAGCACTCAGTGCCTCTGGTCAGCTGAACTTCTTGCTGCCTGGCCAACTGCTTTGCTTTCCGACAGGGTGAGGTGTGGGTGCTGAGGCCTGCAGCTAGTGGGGCTCTTTTGGATGAAGAGCAAATACAGTTTCTCAGGCATCCATGCTGCCTCGCTAGGTCTAAACTCCCCACCTGCCCCAGAGGGCAGTGTCCAGGCACCTCTGCCTGTTCCTTCTACCCTAATTGGTTGTTGGAGCCTTGAAGCTTGGGCTGGTCTGCTAAGGCCAGTCTGGGCTGATCATGCAGCCATAGGAGAGAATGGGAGCTGGTGAGCAGCACCCTTGAGGGCAGAGCCCTCTGAGCCTGTGGAGCAGGAGGGAGAGTTTGGCTCATGCAATACCAGAATTTGCACCTGAGATTTTTATCTGAACCTCCTGAGTGCCTGCTCATGTTTCTCACTGTGAGAGAAAGGGCTTGGGAAGGTTTCCAGCACTGTGACTTTTCAACTCTCATGAAGAGGTGTCCACTCTTCTGGGAAGGGCAGAACAGGACAGGAGAAGGAGGAATTCTGCCAAAGCCACTGAAATGTCGGAAAAGGAATTCTAAGCAATGATCTTAAGAAAACTCATAGATAAAGAGAAGACTCAATTAGAGAACACAGTGAAATGAGAAAAAAATATCCAGAACATGAAGGGGGAAATTTACAAAGAGATTAATACCTTAAAAAGAATGTAGCAAAACTCCTGGAACCAAAGGATTCATTCAATGAAATAGAAAGTACAACTGAGAGCTTAAGCAGCAGGTTACAGCAAGCAGAAGAAAGAATTTCAGATCTCAAAGATAGTTTTTTCAAAATAACCCAGGTGGAAAAAAAAAAAAGGAAAAAGGAATTAAAAAAATGGAGAAAATCTAAGAGAGCTAGAAGGCAACCTTAAGTCACAAACACCTGAATCATGGGTATTCCAGAAGGGAAAGAAAAAGGAGAAGGCATTGAAAACCTATTCAATGAAATAATAATGGAAAATTTCCCAGGTATAAGGAGAGACATGGACCTTCAGATCCAGGAAGTCCAAAAGTAACCAAACAGATTCATCCAAAAAGATCCTCTCCAAGACACATTATAGTCAAACTGGCAAAACTCAAAGACAAAGAATTCTAAAAGAAGCAAGAGAAAAGTGTCAAGTCACCTATAAGCAAGCCCCTATCACACTAACAAATAGTAAACTTCTAAACTGAAACTCTACAGGCCAGAAAAAAATGGGATGATGCGTTAAAAATACCAAAAGAAAAAAAAACTGCCAACCAAGAATACCCAGCAAGGCTATCCTTCAGAAATGGGGGAGAAATAGTATATTTCTCAGACAAACAAAAAACTAAGGGAGTTCAACACCACATGACCAGCTCTGAAAGACATTCTCAAGGAAGTCCTGCATCTGGAATCCAAAAAGTGATAATCATTATTATGAATGTACAGAAAGAAAAAGCCACTGGTAAAACAAAAATGCAAATGAGAAAGAGAAAGAAAGTAAATCTTACCACCTCAAAAAACCAACAAACATTGAAGATGAATGATAAAAGGGGAAGAAAGGAACAAAAGATATTTGAAACACCTAAACAAAAAGCAATAAAATGCCAGGAGTAAAACAATACCTGTCAATTACAGACCTAAATGTAAATAGATTAAACTCCCCACTTTAAAGATAAACTGACTGACTGGATTAAAAAGCTAGACTCAACTATATACTGTCTTCAAGAGACTCACCTCACCTGTACAGACACACACAGGCTCAAAATGAAAGTATGGAAAAAGATATACTACACAAATGGAAACCAAAAATGAGCAAGAGTAGCTCTTTTTATATCAGATAGAATAGACTTTAAACCAAAAACCATAAAAAAAGACAAAGAAGGCCACTATATAATGATAAAGGGATCTGTCCAGCAAGAAGACATATCAATCATAAATATGTATGCACCAAACACAGGAGCACCCAGATATAAAAAAGCAAACACTATTAAACCTAAAGAAAGGGATAGACCCCAATACAGTAATAGTGGGGGACCTGAACACCTCTCTGTCAGCATTGGGCAGATCAACTACACTACAAATCAACAGAGAAATATAGGATTTAAACTATACTTAGACCTGGCAGAAATCTACAGAATATTTCATCACACTACTACAGGATATATATTCTTCTCATTAGCACATGGAGCATTCTCCAGGATAGACCACATGTTAGGTCACAAATCAAGTCTCAGTAAATTTTAAAAAACTGAAATCATTTCAAGTATTTTTTCAGACCATGATGAATTAAAACTGGAAATCAATAACAAGTGAATCTCTGGAAACTATACAAATACATAGAAATTAAACAATATGCTCCTGAATGACCTATGGGTCCAAGAAGAAGTTAAACAGGAAATCAAAACATTTCTAGAAACTAATGAAAATAATGACACATCATATTAAAACCTGTGGGATACTGCAAAAGCAATACTAAGAAAGAAATTTATCACAATAAACACATTAAAATAATAGGAAGATTTCAAATAAACAACCTAACACTATATCTCAAAGAACTAGAAAAACAAGAACAATCCAATCCTAAAAGTAGTAAATGGAAAGAGATAATTAAGATCAGAGCAGAACTAAATGAAACAGAGACTACAAAAATATACAAACGATCAATGAAACAAAAAGTTATTTTTTAAAGAAGATAAATAAAATAGACAAACCATTAACTAGGTTAACAAAAAAAGAAAACACAAATAACAAACAGTGGAAATGAAAAAAGATGTTACAACTTATACCATAGAGATACAAAGAATCATTAGAGATGATTATAAATAACTATATGGCAACAAGTACAAAAACTGGTAGGAAATGGATAAATTTCTGGACACATATGAATCACCAAGACTGAACCAAGATGAAAAGGAAAACCTGAATAGACCAATAACAAGCAACAAGATTGAAATAGTAATCAGCAGTCTACCAACAAAGAAAGGCCCAGAACTGCATGGCATTATTGCTGAATTCTACCAAACCTTTGAAGAGGAATTAATACCAATTCTTTTCAAACTATTCCAAGAAATTGAAACAAAGGCCATTCTCTCAAACTCATTCTATAAGGCCAATATCACCCTGGTACCAAAAACCAGACAAAGATACAACAAAAAAAGAAAATAACAGGCCAATATCCTTGATGAACATAGAGGCAAAAAATACTCATCAAATTATTAGCAAAGAGAAAACAGCAACACATCAAAAAAAATTATACACCATGATCAAGTATCCCAGGGATGCAAGGGTGGTTCAAAATATGCAAATCAATAAATGTGATACACCAAATCAACAAAATCAAGGATAAAAACCATATGATTTTCTCAGTAGATGCAGAAAAAGCATTTGACAAAATTCAACATCCTTTCACGATAAAGGTTCTCAGCAAATTAGGTATAGAAGGAGAATATCTCAATAAATAAAAGCCATTTGTGACAAACCAATTGCCAAAATCATCCTGAATGTAGAAAAGCTGAAAGCTTTTCCCTTAAGAACAGGAACAAGATAAGGATGCTAACTCTCACCACTCCTATTTAACATAATATTGGAAGTACTAGCCAGAGCCATCAGGTAAGAAAAAGAAATAAAGGGCATACAGCTTGGAAAAGATGGATCAAACTGTCCCTGTTTGCAGATAATATGATCCTATATATAGAAAAACCTAAAGACTCTACCAGAAAACTCTTAGAGCTGATAAACAATTTCATTAATGCTGCAGGATATAAAAACAACGTGCAAAAATCAGTATCATTTTTACACTCCAATAACGAACTAGCAAAAAAAGAAATCAAGAAAGCAAGCCCATTTACAACAGTCACCTGAAAAATAAAATACCTAGGAATAAATTTAAGCAAATAGGTGAAAGATCACTATAACGAGAACTACAAAACAGTACTAAAAGAAATTAAAGAGGACACAAAAAGGTGGAAAGACATTCCGTGCTCTTGGTTTGGAAGAATTAACATTGTGAAAATGTCCATACTACCTAAAGGTATCTACAGATTCAATGCAATCCCCATCAAAATACCAATGACTTTCTTCACAGAAATAGAAAAAACAATGCTAACATTCATATGGAACAAAAAAAGACTACAAATAGCCAAAGCAATCCAGAGGGATGGGGTGGGGATGGGGCATGTGGTGAAGCTGGAGGCATAACACTACCTGACTTCAAATTATATTACAAAGCTATAGTAACCAAAACAGCATGGTACTGGCATAAAAACAGACACTCAGACCAATGGAACAGAATAGAGAACCCAGAAATCAGCTCACAAACTTACAGCCAACTGATCTTTGATGATGGCACCTAGAACATACATTGGAGAAAAGACAGCCTCTTCAATAAATGGTGCTGGCAAACTGGACATACATATGCAGACGAATGAAATTAGACCTGTACCTCTCACCATATACTAAAATCAACTCAAAATGCATTAAAGACTAAAGTATAAGACCCAAAACCTTAAAACTACTAGAAGAAAACATAGAGGAAGCACTTCAGGAAGTAGGACTGGGCAAAGACTTTATGCATAAGACCGCAAAAGTACAAGCAACAGACAACAGAAGAAAAAATAAACAAATGGGATTATATCTAACTAAAAATCTTCTGCACAGCAATGGGAACAATCAACAGAGTGGAAAAACAACCTACAGAATGGGAGAAAATATTTGCAAAGTCTACATCCAACAAGGGATTAATATTCTGAATATATAAGGAACTCAGACAACTTCATAGTAAAAAACCAAATAATCCAACTAAAAAATGGGCAAAGTAGCTGAATAGTCATTTCTCAAAGGAATACATAGGAATGGCCAACAGACACATGAAAAAATGCTTAACATCACTAACATCCAGGAAATGCAAATCAAAACCACATTGAGATATCATCTCACTCCAGGTAGGCTGGCTAATATAAAAAAGACTGAGAATAACAAATGCTGGTGAGGATGCAGGGAAAGGGAAATTCTTCTACACTGTTGGTGGGACTGTAAATTACTACAGCCACTATGGAGCCAGTATGGAGGTTTCTCAAAACAACTACAGACAGAAGTACCATATGATCTGGCAATCCCACCTCTGGGTATATACCCAAAGGAATGGAAATCATCATATCAAAGGGATACTTGCACTCCCATGTTCACTGCAGCTCTATTTGCAATAGCCAAGATATAGAACCAACCTAAATGTCCATCAATGGTGACTGAATAAGGAAAATGTATATATATTCACAATGGAATACTATTCAGCCACAAAAAAGAATGAAATTCTACCATTCACAGCAACATGGATGGGCTTGGAGAAAATTATGTTAAGTAAGCCAGACACAGAGGAGAAATATCACATGTCCTCACTCATAAATGGGTACTAAGAAAGGAAGGAAGGAAGCAAGGAAAGAAAAAGAGGAAAATACCACAATAATACACTGAACTTTCAGAAGGAGAGAACAAAGCTATGGTTACTAGAGGTGGGAAAGGGGGGAGGGAGAGGGAGGCTAGGGAGAAATTGAGTAAGTGGCACAAGAATAATTACAATTTGTAACAATGAATGTGCCAATGATATTGATTTGATCATCACATATTTTACACAGATAATGGTAGTCAACACTGTACCCCTAAAATATGTATAATCAATTATGCTTCAATAAAAAAATACATAAAAAAGAAAAGTTACATATAATACAGCATCAAAACGTGAAGAAACGCAAAATATGAACCAGAAGTTGAGAGCCATGTGTCTTGGTCCATTTTGTGTTGCTATAACAGAATACCACTGGGTAATTTATAATTTACGGAAATTTATTAACTCACGGTTCTGGAGGCTGGGGAGTCCAAGATCAAGGGACTGGTATACAGCGAGGGCTTTCTTGCTGTGTCATCCTCTGGCTGAAGGGCAAAGTGAGGGTGAGGGAGAGAGACAAAAGCGGTTGAACTCATCCTGTTGTAAGGAATCCACTCCCACTGTAATTAACCTACTCTCACCGTAATGGCATTAATCCATTCATGAGGGCAGAACCTTCGTGGTCTAATAACCTCTTAATGGTCCCACCTCGTGATATTGTTTCAATGGTGATTAAATTTCAACATGAGTTTGGGAGGGGACAAATATTCAAATGATAACACCAAGGAAGACAGATTAATTCCAACACACATCCAAGTGTAGTTCCAAAATGAGAAAAATAGTGAGAATAGGAGATAGAAAATGTTTGAGAGGTAATGGCTGAAAAATGTTCATAATTGAAATAAAATTTCAGTTTAGAAAAGTGCACTGATTGCAAAGAGGGTTAAGTAATAAAAAACCAAACAAGCCCTCCTGAACATTATTACACCTCACTGGAGGCAGAAAAGGGAGATCCAGCATCAGTGACATTGTCACACTAGATCACATTCCTGTCAAAGGAAATACCTGGGTTGTGAGTGTCTCCTGCCTTCTTTGGGCCCAAGGTAATAGAACAGGAGACATGTGACTAGAGTCTCTACGACTTTCCACTACTTTCTTCTTTCTCCATTAAAGTGATTAAACAGGTTTTCTTCATTATTATTAAAAAGAAAAAAAGATTTTCTGCTGTTTCTGGTCCATAGACAGCTCCAGATGCGCTCAAGTCACTGTCATTTAGGGCTCAGACACTGGCACAGCACATGGTGGGGGCTTATTCCAAGAGTTTTTCCGAGTGTTGGAACCTGACTCTGTGACCAGGGCCCGCTGATTCTGGTCTTCCAGAAGGAACAACGATAGGGACAGGGTTGGTGAGTGTGGAGACAGCAGGGCCTTGTCTCCCGTGACACATTCTACTTCCTGTTTATTGCACAGCATTCACAGGCTATGTTTTCAAAGAATGTAAAGAAGAGGAGGGAAAATAACTTAAGGCCTGGCTAACCTCTCTACCTTTATTCTTTAGGCCAATTAAATTTATTTCCAAAAGAAATACATGTTTATTGTAAAAATTTCAAGCAATATGGAAGGATATAAAACAAAAAGCTCCTCCCTTCTTTTTCCTCCTCTTACACTCTATGTGTGAGCACAGTTAATATTTGGTGTGTCTCCTTCCAGATCCTTCTCTGTCTCTGAGATGGGATAATATGTGAAGTATCTCCAGGTATGGTTCCCCCATCTCACACTTCCTTTTCTCTGGATCTCTCCTCCACTCCCCATTTGGGAAGGCAGATGGGAGATACCCATTGTTTTAGGGAAGTTGTCACAGTGGAATCAGAGAATAAATATGTCAGATTCTTGGGTTTTAAGATAAAAAGTTCTCATCCCAGATATTAGAAAAGATTGAGCAGATTATGTATTAGCTCGGTCAGATTTTTCCCCTCTTCCCAGACCCAGACTAGCCAAAGCTGAGATGGGGGAAGAGAGGAGGTGGGGGGATGTAAAGGGTAAACCAGTCAGGGTCTCCAAAAAGGGAGATCCCTGTGCCCTCTTATAGGGATTAGATATAAAGAAGTATGGAGGGTGTTTCAAAATTCTCCAGATAAAGTTTGGGGACTCAGGAGCAGAAGTGTCAGTGACAAACTTCCAACTGGAGGTCTGGGGGGTGGACATCTCCCCCTGAAATTGGGGTATGAAGTAGCACTCTTAACCTAGGAGCCAGGGTAAGAAAAGGAAAACTCTGAGTTGTAAGTTTAAATACAAAATGCCTGATTTTATCCAGAAGTGACCATGAGTAATTTTCTGCCATCAGGAGGAATGGAGACTCCAAATAAAGGTAAAACTGAATTATGGAACAAGAACAAAAGTTACATTATGTACACCTGACTTTACACTGCTTGAAAAATGCATGTGTGTGTGTATACATATATATAATCTGGACATATATTTATATATAGTGCCTTTTTTCTTTTGCTGTTCCAAACACTGCTGCAATGACTATCTTTGCACACTTGTGTGAGTATATGTAGGGCATATTCCTGAGTCAGGGCCTGTGCCCTGTAAACTTGCATTCCACTTACACTGTTATTTTCTTTCATTCCTGACGTGGTTTTATCCTGAGATGGATGAAAGTGTTATGACTTCGATTTCACCTTCTCCTTGCCAAATTAAGATATTTCAACTGAAGTGCTGGTTTGTCTATCACCAACGAGCTGGTGAAAACAAAAATTTGTTTCCCACTCTCTCTTACCGCACATTGGTAAATGTCAGGATTGGTGGTATTTGGCTTTTCCCGAGGAGCCGGGGCCAGCTGTAGTTCTCGCAGACGCCACTAGGTGTCAACGTAGGTCCGGGTTGGTGCCAGCTCCGGGCTACTGTTGAATTGGTTCGGTCCCCGCGGAGCCTTAGCGTCCTCTCCCGCAAAATAACAAATGTCCGCTGTGCAGGGCACTTTCTTCGGCAAGGGCTCCAGGGAGCTGAGGAGTTTGCACACGAAGCCGAAGGAGCGAGGGGCTTTTGATAATGATATTCAACGCCGAGCGGAGTCGCTCATAGGCAGAGTCGGGGTCTCTCTCAGCTTTGATGTATGAGATTATTACAGCGAGGTAATGCGACCGAGTGGCGCTCGCTCGGCGGGCTGTGGATGTGGCTTCCTAGGTGGACTGCGAGGCCCCGTGCAGCAGGGATGTCGCTGCACACGCCTGCCAGTTATGGGGAGCCGGGGTCGCCCCCGCCGGCGCGGAGGAGCGTGCCCGGAGTCCTGTCGTGCAAGCAGCGCGCAGCGCCGGGTCGGAGCGGCTGCCGCGGGCTTGCCGATCGGGCCTGCAATCTTGACTGAGGCAGTGTTAAACTTCTGGGAGGAGCTCTTCAATCCAGGACGTTATGGAGGCCTGGCGGGACCCTGCAGTGAGGTCCTCGAAGGACAGCGGGAGCGGCGCTGGCAGGAGGTTCTGCAGCAGCTGGTAGGCCGCAGACAGCGTTGCCAGCAGGATAGCCTTTCACCTCTTCGTCCAGGTTCTGCCAAACCTCTTGGCTGTCCACTCTACTTGGACTGGAATGTTGTTTTATTTTGTGTTTAAAGATATTTATGTTTGAACCCCATCACCAGCTTGGAATAAAAATTCTATCGTTTTGCTTTAATGTTTCTACTTAGCTGCGTGAGTCCCCACAGGTTCTTACAATTAGGGTCATGAGATTTGCCTCTTAAGGCCTCCATATCCTGCCCCACAGATGGTTCACCACTGGGCACCAAACTATGCTCACTGCCACAGGGCATCCCTGCCCACGTCTACTCCTGGACGCATAGATGCTTGTCCTCTGCAGTGTGGGTTCTCTTGCTGGCATCAGTTACTTGCCCCTTTATTCTCACCTGCTCAGCTGCTGCCCCCCACGTCTACTCCTGGACGCATAGATGCTTGTCCTCTGCAGTGTGGGTTCTCTTGCTGGCACCAGTTACTTGCCCCTTTATTCTCACCTGCTCAGCTGCTGCCCTTGAAGCCCAGCACCGACCGCAACGAAGTGGGGCCAGCTCTAGTTCTCACCTCACAAACCCTCGGCCCCCAGACCTCAGACCTTTGATTAGAGCCTAAGTCCACACCCCGGATTAGACTTCTCTGCCCACAGACTTGCCCACCCTGATGGTTTTCTTAGCCTCAGGTCTGGACTTTAGACCCTTTGCTCCCCGAAGGCTGGCTCCTACTCCAAACTGTCCACCCCTCTTCCAAGCACTGCAGAGCGAGGGCCTCAGGTTAGGGGGCGTGCCTTCACAGCACCGCAGTCCTGTCACACTCCTCCAGGACCTCAGCAGTAAGGTATCATACACCTTATATCCCCGTGGGGCCTTAGCGTCCTCTACTGCTACTTATATCCATATATATCTATCACGTTTGAATATATATATATGTCACCTAATGACAGATACGCTTTAAGAAATGTGTCATGAAGTGATTTCATCATTGTGCGAACATCATAGAGTGAACTTAAACCTAGATTATACCATACATCCTACTACAGTCCTAGGATGCATGGTATAATCACCGTCATATATGCAGTCTGTAATTGACTGAAACATTGTTATGAGGTGCATGACCGTATCTATATATATGTGGCCTTAATTTGAATAACTAATAAGGGTCCTTCAAGGGCCCCAAGGTGACTTGCTATCCTTACCCAATGAACTAAGAGACAGCCAGTGCAATCTGTTTGATTTTGAACTCACTTTGGATCTACCTAGTTACTTTTATTTTTGACAGTAAGCTCTTTATCTTTGTATCTGCAAATGCTCAAAGTAAAATCTCTAAATATTGACTATTTGTTGATTTTTAGGGGGAGGTGCATAGTAGGCATTTAATGCCTGTTATTGAATGAATGAATGAATGAATGAATGAATGCAGGGTTGCTTGGGTCAGCATTCTGTGGAATGACTTGTTGCCAGCTTGACAGGTTGGGTGGGTTGGGTGGACTCTGAGCTCACGCTAGTGCCTGCTCTCCTCTTGCTCTCACACTCATTCCCTGGCCTCTCCTCCCTAAACCTGAGCACTCTGTCCACCCCTCTTCCAACCACTCAGCCTGTTTCTGGGGCCTTGATGTTGGGCTTCTTGCCCCACTCAGTGTTCTTTGCTGCTACAATCCACAATGAGAGGGGCATTTAAAACTACATTGGGCAGAGAGTCTTCCTTTTAGGTCTGGGGCAAAACATGCACCATGGCACTGTGTGACACCACTAAATTCTGCCTCTGGGGTTCCTGATTTAACCATTTTATGCTCAATGTCATGTGGAAGGCAACATAAATATGGTTCACCAATTGGCGGGCAGTCAGCTGGGGATAAGATCAGCAGAAGTGAGGGGATCAGGGAGCGCTGGGAACGCAGGAGTTACAGGCTGGAGAGAATTCTGGTGATTTGGATCAAGCTTTGGAAAATGCCCAAGACTCTTTCTTAGTGTTCATACTGTCCACGACTCATGAACTGACCTCCCTTTGAAAAGTCCGAAGTCCATAAGTGGAGCACATGCCAGCCATTGGGGCAAAAGCACAGTGATGCCAGGAGGGGGTGCACAGACATGGGAGAGAGATCCGAGGGGGCCTGGGCATCCCTCCCTCATGTCTTCCCTTAGCCTTCGTGCATGTTGTTTGAAACTGGAGCTGTCAAGTGTGCAACCTCTTGGGGGAAATGATGGGACAAAACTCAGCCAGCTTTGAGGATTCATACTCCCTGGAGGCCTAACTCTCCAGTTTCCATTCATGGGCTCAGACCCACCCTTCTGGGCCTTCCTGACATGCACCTTTCTACGCCTCGTGGAAGACCCTTCCTCTCAGTATCAACTCTAGTCTGGTATCTGGGTTTCCTCAGGCATGGGGGCTCAGCCAGGGCTCAAGTGAGGTCCTGGCCAGTGACTCATCTGCCCCCGATGAGGACAAAGCCCTGAAATATGTTGAGAGGACAGAATGGAGTGATGATGACCCCTGTCGGTGACGCACTGTGCACATACAGTTAGAGTGTGGAGGATGGCACTGGTCAGTTGGTTCACATCAGGCCTCTCACACATGGGAACACTGAGGCCCAGAGAGACAGAAGCTCTCAACTCACCTTATCTTCTTCGCCCCATGGGATCCTGGGCCTGGCCCTGGCTGCCCTGGCTGATGTCATCACTATTCCTTATTTCCTGGGTCCAGGAAAGTGGGGAACAGTATTATTGTCCCATCACTGCTTGAACACCCCCAAAATAGTTTCCTATGACTTTGAACCACAGGCAGGTGAGGGTCTTCAAAGGAGAGACAGGACTAGTCCCCCAACAATGTAGTTGGGGCTCACTCTGCTGTACAATAGGTTCCATAAGAGCAAATTTTAGGTTGAACTGCCTCAGTTTCCCCACCCTGATCAGTTCCTAGATATTAAAGAAATGGGCCAGAGATGATAGAACTATCTGCCCCCACTTCTCCTCCTCTATTCCCTCAGCTAAAAGAGCTCATAACCAAATCCTTCTTTTCTTTTGGAGGAAAAAAAACCTCCACACATTTTAAAAAAGTAATAATGGGGCAGAATTATAACAGACAGTTTTTAACTAGTTCATTCAGCTGAGGCATACTGTCTTGGAGTACTGCTGAAACACACTAAGCTATGGAATACTCCACTCTGAAAAACCACACATTTGACTAATGCATGCTTGCTGTTCCAGTTTTATACATCAGGGATAATACGTGGTATGGGTTGAATCTGTAGCAAAAAAGTTTTTCTTTTTTAAAAAAATAACAGTGACATCCTGTGGTCTCTTCTCCTTTTTTATTTTATTTTTTTTACCACCAGTACAATGCACACCGATAAAAAAGATGTAGGTCGCATGTATCCGTGATAATAGCCATGGCAAAGGCAGTCTGAGGCATATTAACAACAGACTTATCTGTGGAGAAGCACCTTATGTAAGATGCATTTTCCTCTAGAGCCAGGCAGCAAAGAATTCACCTACACAAGTAGATAAGTGGCCCCTGGGCCCACACGCAGTCCAGCGCCAGACCCCATGGCAGGGGGAGTTTTCTCACCTACATAATCAACACGACGAGGGTAGGATTTCCATTTAGCACAACAGAAGTTGACATGCAGGGCCGGCCCGGTGGCGCACTGCTACAGTGCGCCGCTTGGGAGCGTGGCGGTGCTCCCACCGAGGGTTCGGATCCCACATACAGACCGGCCGCTCAATGGCTGAGCGAGGTTCGGGTGCAACACCGAGGGTTGTGATCCCGTTGCCGGTCCCGGTCCGGTACGGGCGCGACACTGAGGGTTGTGATCCGTTGCAGGTCACGAAAAAAGACAAAAAGGAAAAAAAAAAAAAAAAAGAAGTTGACATGCAAATTGGCACTTGATGCTCCACAGTCTGGCTGCACTCATGTCACCTATGGAACCCAAGACAATTTCAGTGACATCTTTCTTTTCTTTGGGGGAGAATTGTGCTTTCTTCCAGTGTCCATCCGACAAGCCCAGATAAACTTTTGCAAGGCAAGTAGAGATAGAAACTTAGGGTTTATTTGAGTTTAGCCATTTAAGATGTCTTTTATAAAACCATCCCCATCCCCCCCATCCCCCCCCTCCAAACTCCGAATGCCTGAATAATGACATTAAACTAGGTTGAAGTTGATGGGATAATCTTGAGTTCTTTCATTCCTGGTTGTCAGGGGCCCACCAGACTATGGTAAGCCAACAAAACACCCAGTGAAGCCTATGACTTTCATCTATGCAACTCTGAGTGCCATGGGATATGGTGTGGTTAGTGATGTGACACTTGTTTATCTCCAGCTTCCCCCGTCTGATCACAACTTCCTCTTCTTTGGACCCAACCATTCATCACACCTAGTGGACCAGCAATGCTGTGACCATAGATCAGCTGTTTACTCTTCCATGCATGCAATCATTCAACTAATGTGGTGGGAGCCCCTTGCCCAGCTGCTTATGGAGGCTGCCATCTACCTTCCTCTCTTCAGTTCTCAGCTCCTCAGCCTTTCCGGCTTCTCTGCCAGCTCAGCTTCCTGCTCTTGCTCTCTCTGGCAGCCTAGCATCACTCACTTCCCAGAACTGCCATTAAACCAACCTACCAAGCCTCCAATCCAACCATCTCCATTGTTTGCCTTCTTTGATTCTCATCCATGCCTCTGAGCCTGCTCAGGAAATTCATGTAGGGTGAGTCACCAACCTTGGCTGGACACACTAAAAGTCATGTTGAACTTCTCTTCCACTTGGGACCCCTCCATGGCATTTCCACCAAAGTGCCTTCAAGCCTGAACTCCTCAAGGCTTGGTCCATTTCTGCCTCCCCATGGCTCAGGTGGTTCCTCACCTCCAGCATTTGTACTTCAGTGGCTGTCATCCCTTATTCTCCTTTGGCCTGATGAGTCCTCAGATTGTAGTCCTTTCTTCATCCTCCTTTGCTGGACTTTTCCAAGGAGTGGTCAGCATTTTTGCCTCCTTTTCTTTATCACCTCCACATTCCTAATTTCTTGACATTTAAATTCCACTCTTTCCACTTTATGAAGATGATTTTTCTGAAGAACACAGATGAGACTATAATGCCTAGACCCAGTGACTTTTCCTCAGACTAATGTCAGGGTTTGACCTTTGTGACCATCAAATCCTTCTTGTGGTAGACAGAATAATTACCCTCCAAAGATGTCCATGTCCTAATCCATTGGAACCTGTAAAACTTACATGATAAAAGAGACTTTGCAGGTGTAATTAAGTTAAAGATATTGAGATGGGGAGATTATCGTATATTAACTAGGTGGGACCTAATCTAATCATGAGGATTCTTTTTAAAAATTAATTAATTAATTATTATTACTTTTTTACATTCTAAGATGTTGTTGCAGTGCAGTTGGCGGGGAGGGGGAGAATGGAAAGGGAAGGGAGATAGGGTGAGAGGAGGAGGAAGGGGGGGCATGGTCAAGGCATGTCAGGGAAGCCCAGGGGGCTCCCGGTGGTGGCTTGGTTGCAGCTGGGATGGATGTGGACTTTTGGTCCACATGCATGGCTGAGGCCCTTGGCACCACCCTACCCTAGGAGCCTGGGGTGCTTCTGGTGGTGGCTTGGTCATCACTGGATGACTGGGCTGCATGAGGAAGTTGGGGGATGTGGCTGAGGCCCTCAGCCCTCCACTGCCCCAGCCTGGGAGCCCAGGGTGCTTCCGGTGGCAGCTTGGTGGTCATTGCTGGGCTGGGTGTGGATGTTGGGGGTGTGTGGCTGAGGCTTTCAGCCCCCTCCATCCCGACTTGGGAGCCTGGGGTGCTTCTGCCAGTGGCTTGGTCATCGCTGGGCTGGATACGGATGTTGGGGGAACATGGCTGAGGCCCTCAGCCCCCCACAGCCCTGTCTCAGGAGCATGGGGCACTTCCAGCAGTGGCTTGGTGGTCATCGCTGGACTTGAGGCAGACATGGGGTGGGGTATGTGGCTGAAGCCCTTGGCACCTCCTACTCCAGCTTGGGAGCCCGGGGGGCTTCCAGTCCTTCTAGGTTCTGTAGGTGTTCTTTGGTGGTGTTAGACCTTTACTGGTTAATATCAGAACTTTGTTTCTGATCTGTGGGCTTTTGTTTTTTCTTTCAGTTCTGCGTTTGATTATTTGCTATTCTCACTGCTTAAACTCTGCACTGGAACTAATTTGTTGTCCTTTGCTTACTTCTAAAATGGGGAAACTTCCTGTGGGAACCAGCACTTGAGCCCTATGGTTGAGCTAAATTGCTGCTTTGCTGCCGATTCTCTAGAGAAGGCTTTTTGTGCAGCCTAGGTTTTAATTGTTGACCTGTAAGCACTAATGGGTCTTGTGAGGTCCAGTACACCTGGGTTGTGTAGAAACTCTGGTCTGGGCCTGAGTCTTTTCAGAAAACACCCCCTGCCATTCTGTATTCCTGACCAGTCTCCACTGAGTGGGCCTGTGCTGATTGAGGGGCAGATAAGCTGTCTGTTCTGTGCCTCAGTGTTCCCCTGGTGGCCAGTCTCCCCAACTCCGCACACTCCCAAAACTTACCATGAGATGGGCCATGCTCCGGTCCCTTGCAATGATTCTCTGGCCTCTGAGTGGCTCCTGCATTCAGTTGTCTGTGGCCCTTCGCTCCTATGTGGGTCCACAGGAACCCTGTTAGTGGTCTTGCTGGCCTGGGGGCCACCAAGGCCCTCTTCTCCCCTGCAGTGTTCAAGCAACTTTACATGAAGGGCACAACAGTAACTTTTGACAGCTCTTGCTCCCTGCACTCACCAGGGCCAGGCTTGAAGTGGTTGGGGGTTCAAGCAACTTTACATGAAGGGCACAGCAGTAACTTTTGACAGCTCTTGCTCCCTGCACTCACCAGGGCCAGGCTTGAAGTGGTTGGGGCTCAAAAAAGTCTGAGCAGTCCTTTCTTTCTCTCATCATGGTTTTTCCTGCCTTCATGCACTCTGTAGGTCTCTCCTTTCCCCTTGGGCTCTAGCAGGCCCAGCTTGGGAGTCATCGCTTTTTAATAGTTGTAAATTGGTTGATTGTGGGAGGGTGACACTGAGTACCATCTATTCCACCATCTTGATTGGAAGTCTCCTAATCATGAAGATTCTTAGAAAGAGGGAGGCAGGACAGTAAGATTCAGAGAAGGAGATGTGATGATGGAAGCAGGGGGCCATGAGCCAAGGAATGCTGACAGCCTCCAGAAGTAGCAAAAGGCAAGGAATGGATTTTCCCCTAGAGCTTTCAAGAGGAACACAGCTCTGCCAATATCTTAATTTTAGCCCCTTAAGACCCATTTCAGACTTCTGATCTATACAACTTTAAGAGAGTAAGTTTGCATTGCTTTCAGTCACTTAGAGTGTAGCAGTTTGTTACAGGAGCAATAGGAAACTAATACACTTCTCGAGACTCTTTTCTCCCTAGATGTCATATCTAAAATGATGGAAACTTCTGCTTCTTCTGCTGGTCTTTTCCATTCTTTTTACCTCCAAATTGAGGAGTTTAAGCCTCAACCTCTTCTCTTGCCTTGCATTAGCATTTTCACAATGAGTATTTGTAGAATAAGTCTATAGGTCTCTTTAAGAATGCCACTTGGGCTGGCTGGCCAGTTGGTTAGATCATAATGCTGGGTGCTAATAACACCAAGGTCCAGGGTTCAATGGATCCCTGTCCTGGCCAGCTGCCAACCCCCCCCAAACCAAAAAGACACTAACCACTGTATTTGGCACATCTGGGGACACCTGTCTCACCCCACACTCGCTTCTTAGAGCATCTACATGGCCCCTGCTGAGTGGTCAGCGGGCCACCTGACCCCACCCTTAGTCATATTTGGTTGGCACAGGGTTTGCACCTCATCTGAAGGGACCTGCTTGGCTCAAGAAAGATGAGTTGGGCTGGTCAGATCCCCACTCTGAACACTACATCCCAAGTGACCAAGAACACTTTCAGCTCATGGTAGGCACTGGAGTGGAAAGGCTGTGCTAGAGTTGTGTCTGGCATGGCAATAGGGGCCAGAAGAAGTCAGAGAAGAGGAGAAACTCAGAGATGGCTGATTGGGAGGATGGGAAGGGAGCACAGGGCATCAGAGAAACGGCAGAGCCACTCAAGGGTGAGGAGAGGAGAGTCTGTTTCTTGGAACAACCTTGGTTTTGCCCTTCCTTAGTCCTAGGGGTTTTCTGCGTTTCTCTGAGACGGCTTTGTGTCCTCACCAAACTCCTTTTTACTTAAGCTAGTTTGCACGTATTTCTATTCCTTGTCACCAAAGATGCCTGACTAGAATAATCTTTATTTGCCCAGTTGCTCAAGCCAGAAACCCGGGAGGGGGGTGAGGGGTGAGTCAGCTTTGGCTCTTTTGCCTTCTCTGTGGTTCTGGAGCCTGAATATGTGAGAAGGAGGAGAAGCTGGGACTGAGCCTGGGTGGTACCAACATTTAAGGAGAAGAAGAAGGATCTTCGAAGGAGAGTGAGAAGGAGCAGTCACAGAAGCAGGAGGAAAATCAGCAATGCACACGCAATCATCCCTGGAACAAAGGGAGGGAGAGGTCACAAGCATTAAATGTCATCCGATCCTAAACCAAGTTGCTTTTGGTGTGATGTCAAGAGTAGTTTGGGGTGATGAGAAAGTATCTTTTTGGAAATTCATTAACTCAAAACTAAGAGCTTGAAGAGCAATTTGGGTAAGGGAGTACATAAGCCATCCTCCAGTGGAAACTAAGGAGATTCATTTATTAACATCAACTACAAAATACATACAGGGACAAGAAATGTGTGATGAAAGATTTCAACTAGATCTGACCTAGAGCTCCTCAAGGTCAAGGCATGTGTCTTATTCACCAAGTTGCTTGCAGTACTTAGCTTAGTGCCTGGCATTCATTCATTCTTTCCACAAATCTTTGTTGCACACTTAAATGCCAGGCACATAGTAGGCATTCAGTATATTTATGTTAGATTAATTAAGCTATTTATGCATCATATTCTGAAAATTGTGCATCTAAAAATCTCCAGGTTTGCCTATCTGGCAATTTTAGCTCCCAGAATGCATGGGAAGAAGAGATTGTTTAGAAGTAAAAATATTTGCCATTGCCAGTGAAGGAATCCAGATTTTGAGCAAGTCTTGAATTGTGTGATAATGTAAATACTTAATGAAAAAAAATTGTTGTTGCATGGATCCATATAATTAAAATTATCTGTGAGCAATTAAAAAAATAAAATATAGGGATATCCCTTACAAAAATCTTAAGGATAAGGGCCACCCTGGCATTGGGTTGGGTGCATCCCTGAATGAAGGTGATGCCCTGAATCTCTCAGGGCACTGCTCTGAAGTCACAGTGATCCATATGAATTCCTTTGTCCTCCCAAATGAGATTCAGCATGTACCTGGATCTTTGACAGTGGAAAATAAACTCCTTTTCTCTCTAACTCGTTTTGGGAAAAAGAGAAGAGAGGCTGTATAATAAAATCTACTCTTTGGAGATGCTGGAAGCAGCAGGACAGAAATCTTGAGGGCAGCATGCTTGGGTCGAGTTGAAAACATGCCGAGTGTTTCTGTGTCCATAGGAAGCCCTCCAGGTTGGCCGCAGCCTGGCTTTGTGAGGACTGATTAGGATGCAAAGCAGTGATGCAGGCTTGTTCATGGAGCGTGTCTCACCTTTGTCCCCTCAACTCTGTCTAGGCCCATTCCTAAGTGTGAAAGTTCCGATTGTTATCTTGGTTACAGAATCCCATTCCTTGTCTGTTTTCTTTTGCCCTTATCCTCACATTTCTTTGAATGTCCTTTCATGGGACGCCTTGATCTGCTCCCAAAGAAATGCAATTATCAGAAATCAACCTCTCTCACCCATTTCTGCCCTAAGCAGCTTTTGCCCACTGGTGAATTTCACATTGTACTGAGAAAGTCAGCAACTAATACTAATAACAATAAAATATGTTTGTATTTTTAGATGACTTTTTCCACTGGGGACTCCCTGGTGAGAGCCAGGCGCTGAGCAGAGTGAGGGTGTATATGAGCTGGAAATAGAGAGCGAGAAAGAGACCTGGCCGGCTGAAGCCTTTTCTTGACAGCTAATTTCCATTTTTTGGTATCAAGGGGTCTGTGCCAGTAATTGGCATGCAGATTGTGTCTGATGGGCCTGTTATACAGAATAAAGGAATCTGCTAGTTAGAATAAGCCAACCCCAGGCTGATGGATGGGGCATAAGGAGGTCATTGCAAAAGAGAAATTGTGTGCGTGTGTCCCTGTGGGTGCGTGTGTTTCACAAGAATTCCTACCCCCTCCCTTCTCCCTCTTTATCCAGCAAACTCTAATCTTTCATATTGCATTGAGACAAATGTTGCTCCATTTCTCTCCCTCTCTCTGTTTTTTCCTTGAAGGGATATTTGATGGAACCCACTCTAGGTTTTAATAAAGTGTGGGGGCAAAGGAGAAATTAAAGCAGTGTCATGGTTTGTTAGCAGCCCAGGATCGTCCAGGATGGGCCCAGGCTACAAATTATATGCCAGAATTAATTGGCAGAAGGTAGCTCTCCCGTCCATCATTCTTAATCCAGCAGCTATGAGATATTAACAGGAAAATGTGTGCTGTTATCCATTTCCCCTTCGCTTTGTCTAAGTCATTGGTCTGGCTAGTTAGTTGTTTTCTTGATCCCCATCCCCTGCATTGATTAAGTAGAAGTTGTACTGTTTGCTGTTACCTCCTAGGTTAGCTAGGCAATTCCAGGTGTGCTTCTAAGGAGGGTGTTTCCAGTTCAGGTACCTGCCATGGACCACAGGAGTCAACAGCTAGGCTTCCTATAGCTGTGGGAAGCTGAAGGAGAACTTAGCTTCCTTTTTCAAAGCTCTATTGAAACCAAAACAACTGCAGAGTTCAGTCTTGTTAATACAACATATGTGTGTTAGATAGACTACTATGTCTAGGGTAAGATTTAAAGAAATATAAAAACATAGAACCAACTAGCTTCTGCTTACCTAACCCTGGTTCCTACTCCCAGATTGTGGTAGAGTTAATATCCTCTGATGAACAGCATTTAGACAGCTTGGGAATTTTTATGCCATCAGCCCGCACTTAGCTTTCCCAAAGAGCCCAGATCCCTGCTCATTGTATAAGGGAGAAAATGACTTTGTACTCAGAAAACCTGACTCTGTCTTTCCTCCTGTATGTCTGACTCCAGAAATCCTTAAGATGGACCTTTTCCAATTAGAAAGGAGTAATCTGCTCTTGTCTAGCTCCTTACTGAGTACAAAACTTGAGTTTATCTTACTCGTTGAGTTGAATTTTTAAACTATTTTCAGTATTTGTGGTCCTCTTTACAGTTTTCTGGCCTTGTATCTGATAGGACTTTTGACAATAAGGTGTTCAAGGCTCTTAAAAAGACTTTTCTCTAAAAACATATTCAAACATTATACTATTTTAAAAAACACTATAATATTTTTAAAAAGAAATAGATGAACTCCTCATTGAAAATTCTTTGCTTTCTTAATTTTTATTAGGTAAATTGAGTTGTGTCACTGAGGTTCACAACCATTCCTTTGCCTTCTGAACTGATCCAGAAGGGTCGCATGGAATTGTCTCTGCTGGCAAGGTCTTCCTCCGAGGATGCCTTAATAGGTGACTGCAGAAGAAACGTCTGAGGCAGGTCGAAGTTGTCTTTTACTCAGTCTTAGCCTTTGCTTGGCTCTGCCACTGTTTTTCTTCTCACTAACTCCCTAAGGGTGGGGCTGGTGTTCCCCATTTCTTTTCTCACCTTCAGCAGCTTGTAGAAAAGTGCTCTCCCCACAAGTGGTGCTGGAGAAAAAGAAGAACAAGGAGGGAGGTAAAGAAAGAACAAGGAACCGGAGGCTAAGGAGTGAGAATGAACCAGGAGAAAATGACAAGAAGGGGATGGAGAAAGGACAAGGAGAAGAAAGAGGAGAGGGGGTGGGGGGCAGCTCCACCTCCTCATCCTCCAGACAGAGGCTGTCGGCCTCCCCAGACCTGCCACCTACAGCAGGAGGCAGTGATTGTCTCCACTGTGATTTTTCTGTCAGCTCCTCCTTTTTTTTTTTTTTTTTTTTTTTTTTTCCGTTCCACTTTTCTTTCTCACTTATTATTTAATCCTTACAGAATCCTTGATTTTTTTTCTTACAATATCTTTGAAACACATTCTTACAGATTTATTAATTCATTTCAAATACTAAATCAAGAAGACAAGTCTCAGTCTTTCATTGTACCTTTTTTTTTTTTTTTTTT
>NW_007729420.1:187697-210818 GCF_000696425.1 Galeopterus variegatus | reverse complement strand
TTTTTTTTTTTTTTTTTTTTGTCTTTTTCCGTGTCCGGCAACGGATCGCAACCCTCAGTGTTGCCCCCGTACCGGACCGGGACCGGCAACGGGATCGCAACCCTCGGTGTTGCTCCCGCGCCTCGCTCAGCCAGTGAGCGGGAACCGGTCTGTATGTGGGATCCGAACCCTCGGCGGGAGCGCCACCACACTACCAAGCGGTGCACTATAGCAGTGCGCCACTGGGCCAGCCCTCAGCTCCTCCTTTAATGCCCTACTTGCTGAGCAGAGGTCGCCCTCCCTTCTGCCAAGTACACCAGAGGGTCTTTGGTTGGCTGCTGACGTAGACGAGTTCTCTCTGTTTCTATTTCTCAGACACATCCGCATCTGGGAGTGTTCACTTTGCAATTGGAAGAGCATAGGGGATTTTTTGGTGGCAGGAGAGGGTGAAAAAGGAGGAGGAGAATGGGTGGGTAGAATGGTGGCTGCTTGAGGTCCAGCTCAGTGGACTGGGTATGAGGCCCTGTGGGCAGGGGTCTGGGGAACACCTGCTGGAGCCATTTTCTCTGGGTTGTCCAGGCTCAGGGGTGAGGGTGGAGTGTTCTAGGAGTTGATGGAGTTGCTTGGAAGACACTGGGTGCAAGCAGGAGTGCTTTGGGACCTGGGTGATGAGGTGAGGCACAGAGCTGGCAAGGAGACCACTCCCCCACTTCTGCACAGGGCTCAGCACTGTGGGAGTATCTGAGGATGGTGGTTTTGAGAGCACCCATCAGAGTGTTCGTGGCATGGTTAGAGGCATTCACCTAAGAGGCTGGCAGAGGCGAGACTCCTGCATGGGCTTGAGGGTAGGGGATCGAGATAAATGAGATGTGGAGTAGAGAGGAAGGGAGGGCTGATGTGTGGTGACAACTGCAGGCTTCCCTTTGAGGACCATCAGAGGTAACTGGGTGCACTTTATGTCTGTGTGGGGTTCTGGAGTCCTGCTGTTTTGAGCCCATAGAGTCCACAGGCTTAGTCCCTAGGCCACCCCCCAAAATGATAGAGAAAAGAGAAGGAAAAAAAAGGCTGCAGCTATGATGTCTTAGTCCACTTGGGCTGCTATAACAAAATATCATAAACTGGGTAGCCCATAAATGACAGAAATTTCTTTTACGCAGTTCTGGAGGCTGGGAAGTCCAAGAGCAAGATGCTAGCTAACTCAGTTTCTTGTGAGGGCTCATTTTCTGGTTCCTGGGTGGTGCCTTCTTGCTGTGTTCTCACATGGTGGAAGGGGCAAAGGTGCTCCCTTGGGCTTTTTTAATAAGGGCTTGAATTCCATTCATGAGGCTCCTCCCTTATGACCTAATTACCTCCCAAAGGCCCCATCTCCTATTACCATCTCCTTGGGGGTTAGAATTTCAACATATGAACTTTAGGCGGCCATAAACATTCAGACCATAGCATATGAGGAACAGGCCACTTGTCAAAAGTGTGGGTCCCCTTCTAATGAGGCATCTTCTAGCAGGGCTGCTGTGGGCACTGCCTCTCTCTGCTTCCTGAGGATGGGCTATCTACATTTTATGGCCCAGCCTTGCCTCTGGACAAAGAGCTTCCTTCTTAAAAGGCCCTCCCCCTGTGTTCTTGGGATGTTAAAAACCTTGAACAAAGCTCTTCAGGATTCAGGTTGAACTCATTTTATGCTCTGTTGCTATTTCTTCATGTTCATCTTCATTTTCCTCCTGCCTGTTATGAATTTTGGCAACTCTAGACAGAGCCAAGGCTAGCCTTGGAAATTGGAGAAAACTTTGGGCAACCTTTGGGCAGGTTATAAAAAGGTGCCCCTTCCTTGGAAGAATAGCCCCATGCAGGGTGCCGACAGCGGTGAGTGAAGCACAGGCTGAGATTGACCCCCACACACTCCCTTGGCCAGGAGCCCATGTACAGGACACACTCAGAGAGGTGCCGTCCTCTTCCAACTTCTCACCTGTCAAGGGTACTACTGTTGTCATATGACCACTATGCCTCACTTTCAATATCATTTTATTACCTACTTTGAGTTTTTATAATTTCTACCCAAAATTATCTTCATTCTCCCCTTAGGTGTGTGCTTTTAAAGTGTTGCTCCCTAACAGTATGAGTTTGTTATTGCTTTAGCCATGTGGCCAGTCGAGTTTTAACTGATAAAACAAAATGACTTCAGTTATTGCAACAGAAAGAATTTAATGCAGGAAATTGTTTCAGCAGGTGATAGAGGGGCTGAGAAGACAAAGAGTGGATGAGGCCCTAGTAGGAAGCTGCTCCTGCCCCCAGTGAGAGACAAAGGGAGGAGGTGATGTTACCAGGGCCAGCCCTCTTGCAACTGTGAGGTTGCAAGCAAAGCACCAAAGTCAACAAAGCAAGGATGGGAGCACGAAAGACAGAGAACTCTTGGTCCCTCTACAGGGGGGACAATAGACTGCCATACCATGTTAAGATCACCTTTCTGCTGTTTTGTTACCAAATAATAAATGATCACATTTGTTTAACTCTTAAGTTTTCTATTACTTGTCTCTGAACATATCTGGTGCAATATTTACCCAAGTCCTAAATAATCCATTTACATGAATAATTGCATTGTATTAACTAATTGCTTTTATATTCAACCAGCCCTTCAAAGGCTGAGTCCACAGTGACCTCTAGGCTGGGCTTGTGGGTGCAGCACCTCCAGGGGCGAGCTGGAGGTGCTGGTCAGCGGTCAGGGGCTGAGCTGGGGATGAAGCACACTGGAATTCAGTTCAAGGATCTCCCGCTGGATGCCACGATTGTGAGGCTCATTCAGCAAACCTGGCCACTGTGTTTCTGCCAGGGGTCCTGGAGGAAGTCATTTCCATTTCCTTTTAGCCAGCAGTGGACGCAGGGCTTCCTGATTGGTCCACACAATATAAATACACAATTATAGTATTTATCCTGGAAGCTCCCCTGAGCCTTGAATTCAACAATGCACTCAAAGATCTCCTCTCTTTTCTCTTGGGTTCTATGATCTCAGGGCAGCGAGTTAATGAAAAGAGAGATTCCTTGAGGCAAAGATCCATTTTCTCTCTTTATTGAGGATTTTCACACCGGGGTCGGTTTTGCTTGTTTATTGTGAGCTGTAGTGTGGTGTATCTGCGGGAAAGTGCACATTGCAGATGTGTTAGTACCAACATTTGTTATAAGAATTGTTTAAAAGGAGGTTCATTCTGCCCACCCTCTGTTCAGTTTTGCTTGGCACAAACTAGGTGCAAATACTCCATAAACTGGGGGAAACTGGCCTCCAAACGACTAGTAAGTAAACACTTTTGGATGGATTTTGTTTTTTCTTTCACCTTTTGTGTATTATAAAGCTTTTTATATTTTGTCTTACAACCTCTTTGAAACCACTTTTAATTCTTATTAGCACAGGGTACAAAAGTTATGTAGCTAATACAATTAATCATCACCATTATCATCAGAACAGAATGTTTATAGGTCTTATGATATGCCAGGTACTGATCTAAGCACGTTACAAAAACTAACTCATTTTAATCCTCATATCCAGAAGTAAGTGTTAGGGGTGGAATCATGTTCCCAGTCCTAACCCCCAATACTTTAGAAGGTGACCTTATTTGGAGACAGGGTCTTTACTGCGGTAACCAAGTTAAAGTGAGGTCACTAGGGTGGGCCTTAATCCAATATAATTGGAGTCCTTACAAGAAGGGAAATTTTGACACACAGATATGCATACAAGGAAGATGACATGAAGAGACACGGGGAAGATAGCCATCTACATGCCACGGAGAGAGGCCTGGAATGGATCCTTACCTCACAGACCTTAGAAGGAACCAGCCCTGCCAACACCTTGATCTCAGACTTCCAGCCTCCAGAACAGTGAGACAATAAATGTTTGTTGTTTAAGCCACCCAGTGTGTGGTATTTTGTCATGGAAGCCCCAGCAAATTAGTATTGGAAGTCTACTATTGTTAACTAATAATGCTATTATTATCTGCGTTTTCAGATGAGGAAGCTGAGGCACAGAGAGGAGAAGCAACTTACCTAAGTTTACAAAACTAGGTAGAACTTTGTATATCCAGGATTCTGGGAATTAGAGAAAACTTTGGGTAACCTTTTTGCAGGTTATAAAAAGGTGTCCCTTCCTTGGGGGAATAGCCCCATGCAGGCTGCAGACAGCCGTGAGTGAGGCACAGGCTGAACTTGAGCCCCACTTGCCCCATTGACCAGGTGTCCATGTACAGAACAAACTCAGAGGGGTGCTGTCCTCACCCACCCAGGTCCTAGTTTCCCAGGCACCCAGATGTGCTGGAAGTCATCAAATGGAGTGGGTGTCTTCAGTCCTGGTGGCAGGATTTCATTTATTCCAGGGTTTCCCTTTTCCTCAAGTCTCTCATTTATGTGTCAGTGGACTTTGTGTGGAAGTGGATCTGATGTTTGCTTAATTGAGAAATGGGGCCATGTTTACAGTGAAACGTCATTGCATTGTGACCCAGGATCCAGCTGTTCATTGGACCATCAGAAGGTTGTGGGCCCTGCTGCCTGTGGAACTGCTTCAGGTTACCCCTGCCCTTAACACCCCAGCAGGGGAGCTAGACACAAGTACTTCCTTCTTGCACACATTACTACACACACACGTCTCATCCACACTCACATTTAGAAACAGAAACATGCACACATGTACAAATGAGGCAAACAAAAGCAATATTGACCAATAAAATAAAATAAAATAAAATAAAGCTGGAGGCATAACACTACCTGACTTCAAGCTATACTATAAAGCTATGGTAACCAAAACAGTATGGTGTTGGCATAAAAACAGATACATGCACCAATGGAACAGAATAGAGAGAAACCAGAAATCAGCCCATATACCTACAGCCATCTAGTCTTTTTATTTTTTTTTTTCCTTTTTGTCTTTTTTTACTGACCGGCAACGGGATCGCAACCCTTGGTGTCGCACCTGTACTGGGGACCAGCAACGGGATCGCAACCCTTGGCGTTGCGCCCGCACCGCACTCAGCCAGTGAGCGGGAACTGGTCTCCACATGGGATCTGAACCCTTGGCGGGAGTGCTGCCGTGCTCCCAAGCGGCGCACTCTGCAGTGTGCCACCGGGCCAGCCCTACAGCCATCTAGTCTTTGACAAAGGCATCAAGAACACACACTGGGGAAAGACTGCCTCTTCGATAAATGGTGCTGGGAAAAGTGGACATCCTTATGTAGAAGAATGAAGGGAGACCCATACCTCTCACCCATACCAAACTCAGCTCAAAATGGATTAAAGAATTAAATATACATCCTGAAACTATTAAACTCCTAAAAGACAATATAGGAGAAACACTTCAGGAAGAAGGACTGAGCATAGATTTTATGTATATGACCCCAAAAGCACAGGCAACAAAAGGAAAAATAAATAAATGGGATTATATCAAACTAAAAACTTCTACACAGCAAAAGAAACAATTAAGAGAGTGAAAAGACAACCAACAGAGTGAGAGAAAATATTTGCAAAATATTTATCTGACAAAGGATTAATATCCAGAATATACAAGGAACTCAAACAACTTGACAGCAAAAAAACAAGTAACCTGATTAAAAAAATGGGCAAAGGAGTCGAATAGTCATTTCTTAAAGGAAGATATAAGAATGGCCAATGAAAAAATGCTCAACATCACTCAGCATTCAGGAAATGCAAATCAAAACCACTTTGAGGTATCATTTCTCTCTAGTTATCAAAAAGACTGAGAATAATGAATGCTGGTGAGGATGTGGAGAAAAAGGAACCTCAAACAACTACAGACAGAACTGCCATACAATCCAGCAATCCCACTGCTGGGTATATACCCAAAGGAATGGAAATCATCATGTTGAAGGGACACCTGCACTCCCATGTTTATTGCAGCTCTATTTACAATAGACAAGGGTGGGAATCAGCCTAAAAGCCCATCAGCAGGCGAGTGGATAGGGAAAATGTGGTATACCTACACAGTGGAATACTACTCTGCTATAAAAAAGAATGAAATTCTGCCATTCACAGCAACATTGCTGAACTTAGAGAAAATTATGTTAAGTGAAATAAGCCAAGCATAGAAAGAGAAATACTGCATGTTCTCACTTATATGTGGGAACTAATAAAAATAAATAAATAAATTAATAAACAAACAAATAAATAGAAGAAAAAAAGAGACACAGTCACAATAACTCTTTGAACTTGTCAAGAGGAGTGAACAGAACTGAGATTGCCAGGAGTGGGAAAGGGGGAGAGGGAGGGAGGAAAGGGAGAAATTGGTAGAGGGCAATGAAAATCTGTTATATTGTATAATGATAAAACACAGCAACACAAAACAAATGCAGGCAAACACACTTGTCCCCCAGAATATGCATTTACTCATCCTCAAGCAACAAAACCTGCACTTACATACTTACACAACAGTATGATTTTTCTCACACTCCCTTCCACAAGAACGTGCACGCCCATGCTCGGACCGGTGGCCCTCTGTCTTATCAGAGTGCGTGACAAGCTAGGGTTGTGCCTGAGGTCAGGTTGCCTGGAAGCAGCCCCTGAGAAGAGGGGACGTGTGCAAGTGATTTACTAAGGAAGTGCTCCTAGGGGGGACCAGTGAGGCAGTAGGACAAGAGGACAGGGAAGAGGAGGAAGAATGTGATTTTAGGTGAAGGTGCAGCCTGGCCTGACCTGCTGCGGCACTCTGGAGCACAAACCACCCCTCGTTTTGTTTCTCACGAAGGCGAAGTTGGTTTTCATACCCTTGCGCTGTCCGGGCACTGGCTTCGATCTCCCTGGCACTTCTGTCTATCACTGTGTCCAGGTAAAGGCTCCAGTAGCCCAGGGTCATCATCTGAAGACGGCAAGGAGAGATCCCTGAGATGCAAAGCACACTTGGGAGAGGAAGATGGGGAATAGCACGCAGAACTGGTAGAGGGGATCTGGGCAGGGTACAGTGTGTGTGTGTGTTGGGGGAGCACAGAGGGCTCTGGGTGTGGGAAGATTTCTTTGGAGGACCAGAGGGATGATCCAGGGATGTGGGGAGCAGCAGAGCCTGTGGGTGTTGGTCCTGGCCCACCAAGAAGGCCAACTGGGCCTGCACAGGTGGCTCTGTGATCGTGGCCCACTGGGCATAGGCTGTCTGCCCTCCAGGGGTCTTCATAGTTCCTTGGCCAGGATGTGAGCAGCACCAAGCTCAGCCTTGGCACCAGCTGCAACTCTGTGTACTGGGGGGAGGGGTGGATCACAGGGAAATCTCCCATATAATCTGGGGAAGACAGAAAAGCTGAGGATCCAAGCACATGGCAATATCTCCCACCCCCACCCTTATGCCCAAGGAAGAATCCCAGGGCCTCCCCACACTTGTTTCCTCCTAGGTGGCTGCTGCAGAGAACTGGTTTGCTGGTATCTCCACTGGAGGGGTGGGTGGGTGTTTCTCTGCTGCTCTTCAGCCCCTTTGGCTGATTGGAGGGCAGTGTGTATGTACAGAATGGCAAAATCCTCCAACCCAGGGAGGAGTAGGGGAGCAGACTAACATTTTCTTATTACCCCTCTAGCAGGTATTATTTTTCCCATTTTGCAGATGAGGAAACTGAGACAGGAGAGATAAAGTGAGTTGTCCCAGGTCACACAGGGGTATGGTGGTAGAACTGGGGTTCTAGTTCACCCTTGTTCTCCTAATGGCTGGGTTGTTTCAGGGACCTGGGACTGCTGGGTTAGAGGCAGCAGTGACAGCGGGGACAGAGCCGCAAGGGTGGGGTTCCAACTGGCCAAGCCCGGGCTCTCTTTCCTCAAAGTGAGAAGATAACTGGGCATTATGTTTCACCTGGCAGGGGCTGGTGTGGCAATCTCCTGGGCACAAACATTGGGGATAGATAAAAAGGAAATATCTCTCATGAACGACCATAATTTTCAGGGCCTGGACAATTTTAAAATAATTTGTTTACAAGAGCACAGTCCTACTGAAATATAAACCAAATTTCATTAGCGAACAGCACTGACTGGTTAGGGCCATTCCCAGGAAAAGGAATAAAAAATTGCTATATCTCTGTCTGCATGACTAAAAAGGTCATGATAGCGAGCCCTTCCAGGAGAAAGGGGAGACCTACTGAAGGACAAATTCCAGCTTAAACTCTAGGATGCAAAATCCACTCACTTACCAAAATTCCCAGCTTCAAGAATTAAACTTCACCTGTAGCAATGGGAAGGTGCTATTAGCAGCTTGCAAATATTAATTTTCTCTGTTACAAGTTATTTACTTGACAGCTGGTGCTCCACTTTCAAGCAAGATTGCTTGTGGTCCTCAAGATATATTTGGTAATTTGGTTAAAAACCAGCACTTCTAAACCTGCCTTTTGCCTTAACATTGCAGTGCTTGAAGACTGGTTCCTCAAGTAATGGGAGGTGAGGATAAAGTCTTCACAACATGGTAGCCTTTGCCCTAAGTATCAGAGAATTGGTGGTAAAGAATAGCTGTGCTCCAACCTTCTAGACTTTTGTTGCAAGTCAGGGTATACATTTGGCAATTTACATATTTAAAAGAAAATATCTTACTAAATTTCCATGCATTTGGAAAATATTTTTCTAAAGTAAACTTTTTATTTTGAGGTAATTGTAGATTTACATGCAATCGTAAGAAATAACAGAAAGACATGCACTAAAAATTTTTGTGTGTATATGCATCTTTATCTCAGATGCTTATGAATACCTTTCTACTTAGTGTTTCTGGTTAGTAAGGAATTACACATACGGCATTGTTGCACCTTGAACTCCGAGCTGCTCTGCATCAACTTCCCAAGCACAGAACTAAGTGGCTGCATGTTTTTATGTTCAGTTACTGTTATAAGGGAAGAATTTAGCCACATATTTCAGAAGTCCAAGCAATAATGAAATCTACCTCAGGTTTGCACCTTACAATGGACCATAAAACAAATCATAAAGAAATCAAAAGAGGATGAAATAGCATATTTATAGCTACAGTGGAGGAGAAAGATATTTGTGATATTTAAAGTAATAGAAGATATCATCAGAAACAAGGTGAATCAAATAAATTATAAAAGAGTTTTGACTTTTGGTAGTAAAAAAGAAAGTGAAATGAAAAAATTAGAAAATTATTTTAGTTGTTATAAATAAGGCTTACAGTCCAAAATAGGTAAAGAATTATATGAAATCTTATGGTTAGGACCTGAATTCTACTTGAGAATTTATCAAAAGATATGAAGATATTGTTTACATATAAAGAAAGGCAGGTAACATCTTTCATTAATATCACCTTTATGATTTATAATGTCACTATATCATCATAGTGGATAGATTTGCTCTGTTGAAATGTCTTTTTTATTTCATTTTTTTACAAATAGTAAACTAACATGAAAAAATGTTCAGGTCAAATAATAATTAAATAAACACAGATTTGAACAGATATGGAGTGCCAACATTAAATTAGAAAAAATAAATAAGATCAATAAAACCCATTGAATTAGGTTCTGCATAGAAAACCCACAAACATTGCTGGCCAATCAGTAAGTTTTTCCTACTTTTCTGAAGTGCAAGCTGGCAATTCGTAATAAGAGCTATGAAAGCATTCATACCCTTTGACTTCGTAATACCACTTTTGGGAAGATACCCTAAGGTAACAATCCAAATGAAAAAAAAAGCACTTAGACAAAGATATTTATGGCAGCATGTTCATAATAGGAAAAGATGGAAAGTGACCAAAATGCCCAGTGAGTGGGACTGGTTAATTAAGTGAACCACAGTGTATCAGAATTCTCTGTGATAACCAGAACTTAAAAGTGTGTAACTGTGTTCATACCTAGGAATGTGTATATATCACAATGCTGAATGCAAGCAAAGCAGAATGCAAAATAAAATATCTGACAACCTCATATAAATGGTGTCTGTGCTTTGAGTCTGGAAAAAATGTAGATAAATGTAAGTAGCTGGGAGTTTTCAATTCATGGGATATTCTCCTATAATTTATTTATCTAAACATTTATCGAACATCTATTTGATGAAAATGAAATGGTGGTTAAAACTTCATAACTTGTATAATCCGTGTAGTAAATTCTTTTCTTTTCTAACACATAGGGTGTTTCTAGCTTCCCTTAGAGAGCTGACTTCACTATTTCTGTAGCTGGGTCATCATGGGAGGTAGGTCCAGGAAGCATCTATAAGGATACTGCGAGTATCTGAGAATGGCCATGGAAGGAGGGTCCCTTTTCCTTCTCTGTTCCAGCTGCTGTCTTCTCACTTTCCCCTGAAGTTAACACATCCTCTAAGCCTTGAGGAAAACTAAAGGAATGCTCCTTTCAGGTTCAGAGGAGGGACCTAAGGCAATAAAGAGGGAGGGGAGGTTGGGTTGGGCAGGTGAGGATCTGACCTTACGCTCCTGGTCTAGCAACCTTTTTGCCTGTGTGTACCTTAGAAGGTATTACTCTTAGGTAACTTCTGACTGAAAGTTCCAGAAAATCCCGCTTCAATTGACTAAAAAAAAAAAAACAAAAACAACAAATCTTCTCTCTCATTATAAGAAGCCCATGGGTAGGGCAGCTCCAGACTGGTTAATTCTATGGCTCCAGGTTCTTTCCATTTTCCATTCTGTCAGCCTCACAGTGTCAGCTTTGCCCCTTGCTAGCTCTGATTGTGGTCCTGGCATGGCTGCTGTGGTTCTGATCCACAGACATGACACATATCAGGACTGTCTCTTTCTTTCTCTTTTCAGAAGCAAAGAAACCTTTACCCAAATCTGCCTTCTACCGCCATCCCCAGCAGCCTTTCTCTCCTTTCTCATTGGCAGAGTTGCATTCCATGTTCATGCCTAAACCAACCACTGTCAAACGGAGTGCGACCACAAAGATTTGCTAGGATGAGACTTATCAGGACTTGTTCCTGTAGATGGAGACTGGGTCTCCTTTCCCTGACACTTGGCTTCCAAGATCCTCCCCTCTTGTCCTCTGGCTGGAAAGCTGGGGCTTTAGTTTCCCTACTCTGCCATGTACTTCCTGTAATTATTTCTGCATCCAGAGCCACAGAGTGAGTGTATAAGCAAAGTGAGTGTAGAGCAAAAAAGCAATGGAGATTATCTCCATGCGATGGAGACCCCGGATTCTCTGATCAGAGAGAATGTCTTCCCTTCCTTGGAGTTTTGGGTGCCTCCCTGTGCTATTGCTGCCACTGGCAGCATTGCCATGAAGTTGCCTGGGGGTAGGGATGGAGAGTGGGAAGAACAGCCCGCCCAGGGCATTTCTCTACTTTCTGACTTGTAGGGCCTTCTTCTCAAGCTCTGGTAGGAAGTACACGTTTCTCTTTAAGTTCTTTCTGTCCTCATCTGGTGCACTGCTCAGGTTTCAAACCACCTTTGAGTCTAGGCTCAGAGACACCAATTTTTTTTTGGTGGTTCTTCGAGTTCTGGTTTCCTTCCCTGATCTACCTGCCAGAATGTACTCTTCAGAGTCCTTAGGTAGCTGCCCCATGCATTCTGTCCAGGCAGGAGCCATCCAGGGTCCTGGAGACAATTAGATTGACTCTCAATCTAGAGTTCTAAAGGAAAAATTAATGTTTGCTTGAGCTCACGTGGCTGGGAAATGGTAGAAACAGGAGCTGTCCTCGGTCTGTGGGACCAAAGCCCATGTTTTTCATCTCTACATCGTGCTGCCTCTGGAGAGGGAGCCTGAGTGAACCAGAGTTCAAATCAGGCTTGGTTCTTCATCATGGCTGTCTTGGACGCTCATCTTTCCTTTCTTTAGGCTCATGGTGCCATGTGGTATGACTCAACAAACATATGATGCTCTTCCTGTGTCTCTTGTCACCTCTTTGGGATTTGCCATTGATTGGATAATACGTTTTTGCAGATTCATAGGAGGGAGAGAGCATCACAGGTCATTATTCCTAGCCCTTTGCATTTAGTCAGGGCTTCTCAAATAAGGTATCTCTGAAACCGTGTGTGTTAGAGATACACAAAGCCTCAGGATGTATGCATGGCATCTTCTCCCAGAATTAAATATGCTCTGTGGCAAATCACCTGAAATATTATTTGAGTATTAAAACAAATAATTCCATGAATTTTAAGCTTAAAACGAAAAGCTTACACTTGAGGTGATAGATTCTCCCTCACAGCCTTCAGAAGGAATCAACCCTGCCAGCATTATGATTTTGGACTTCTAGCCCCTACAACCATGAGACAGTAAATCTCTGTTATTTTAAGCCACCTAGTTTTTGATACTTTGTTACAGCAGCCCTAGGAAAATAATACAGTTCCTGAAGGTCCAAGAGAAGGAAGAGTTCAGGTGGGTACAGACAGTATGGTTTGAGGGATTGAATAGCCTTGGAGGACTCCTGGTTAGATATGGTGGGTTGAACAAAAACACACATATTTACCCCTGCTTCTTCCTGTAACCCCACTGACAAAGAAGGACTTTTTGAAATTCAAAAATTCACCAAGACAAATAAAAGGAGTCAACCAAGTCATTCACATATCAGGGGTTGGAAAGCAGATGGTAAGTGGCAATGGCCTTGACAGACTTGAGAAAGCTGAATCCTAACCTAGCAATGGGGAAATCCAAGAAGCAGCACACCTCATACCGCAGAACCCTCATGTCCAGGTGGGAGACAAGAAGATACTTCTCTGAGAAGTCTGATTGGGCCAAAAGGAAAGACTTAGAGACACTGACACCAGGAGTCTCAGGTTACCTGACTGAAGGTGATAATTGATGAATTCCAACCATACACTTGGGACTTCCAGTCACTTTTTTAGAGTCACACTCTGAAGAGCAGATAGTCTAGGACTTCTATATTATAAAGAAATCTTCTTCCATGTAAGAAAGAGACTAAAACAAATAGATACAAGCATTTTGGAATAAATAGTCTGCAGTAGAAAAGTGTGAAAAACAACTATCAATAATATTCTCAGAGAGATAAAAGAACATATTTTACCCATGAAACAAGAAAAGATTTACTGGAAATTAAAAATATGAGAGATAAATAAAAACTCAATAGAAGGTTTAGAAAAAAATTTGATGAAACTCTCAAAAGGTAGAAGAAAAAGCCTAGTAATAGTAAATAGGAGGGACAATCTAAAATAGTTATAGAATCAGTATAGGAGATCCAACATTTAAATAATAAAAGTCAAAGAAAGAGAGAATAGAGGCAATACAGAAAAACACAAAATTAACAAAACAACTCAAGAGAATTTTTCAGAATCAAAATCTCAAGTAATCAATGTGAGAGGTCCCACTGAGTGTCTAACACAATGAGAGAAAATCAACTGACTCAGACACATCATGAAATTTCAGAACACTGGGGATAAAGAAAGATTCTAAAAGCCTTCAGAGAGAAAAACCAGGTTATATAATAAGGGTCAGGATCAAATAGTATTGGGCTTCTCAGCAGCAACCCTGGGAGCTAGGGTAGGATGATAGAGTGACACCATCAAAATATTGTCATTAGATGAATTTACTTTGTCAGCACCACGCTCACCCAGTGAGCAAACCAGCCATCCCTATATGGGATCCGAACCCCTCGCCTTGGTGTTACCAGCACCGCACTCTCCCGAGTGAGCCACAGGCCGGCCCCTTAGATGAATTTACTTTGATGCCTGGTTGTATCAGTAAGGGTTCGTCAGAGAAAGAATATTTTATATATATGAAGTTTTGAGGAAAAATAGAATTAAAAGATAATATGGATCTTTCCATGAACTTTTTGAAGTACCTGTGTATATATACACACATATCCTGTTAGAGGTACATACGATGTGGGGGCTGAAAAGTCTGAAATTTGTAGGGTAGGCTAGAAATGCAGGCAGGAGTTAATATTGCAGTCTTGAGGAAGGATTTCTTCTTTTTCAGGAAACCTCAGTTTTAACTCTTGAAGGTTTTCATCTGATTGGATGGGGCCCACCTACATTATTGAGGCAAATCTCTTTTACTTAAAGTGCACTGATTATAGATGTTAACCACATCCACAAAACACCTTCACAGCAACATCTAGGTTAGGCTGATTAAATAACTTGGTACAATAGCTTAGTCAGGCTGAAGCATAAAACTAACCATCACACCAGCCAAACTGTTAGTTGTGTGTGCCAGGAATAAGACATTTTCTTTTCTTTTCTTTTTTGTCTTTTTCGTGACCGGTAAGGGGATCGCAACCCTTGGTGTGGTGTTGCCCACACCGCGCTCAGCCAGTGAGCGACCCGGCCATTCCTATATAGGATCTGAACCCGTGGTCGCTGCGCTCCCAGCGCCGCACTCTCCCGAGCACGCCATGGGGCTGGCCCAGGAATAAGACATTTTCTTTTCTTTTCTTTTTTGTCTTTTTCGTGACCGGTAAGGGGATCGCAACCCTTGGTGTGGTGTTGCCCACACCGCGCTCAGCCAGTGAGCGACCCGGCCATTCCTATATAGGATCTGAACCCGTGGTCGCTGCGCTCCCAGCGCCGCACTCTCCCGAGCACGCCATGGGGCTGGCCCAGGAATAAGACATTTTCAAGGACAGAAGGTCTAAACATTTTTAAATGTCATACACCCCTTCCCAGGCAGCTACTGGAGAATGTGTCCCAACAAACCAAGGAATTAAGCCAAGCAAAAAGAGGATATGTGGCTCATGTCAGGTTCCCTTGAAGACTTTGGGACATGGATTCTCGTACAAGTGACTTATTTAGGAGACCTATTAGGGAGTAAAGGAGGCAGGACAAGGGAAAGAGAGGAAGCTGAGCAAGGTGTAATTCCAGACCGCGTTCCATGGGAGGGTGACTTCAGCCTGTTCTGTAGGAGAATTCTGTAGGATGAGTCACATTGGAGTTGTCCCAACCTGAGGCAAGGAAGCTGACTTGCATACTCCCACACTAGTCAATCAATGGTTAAGGGCTGCTCTGGAGGGTGGGGGGTGGGGGATGAAAATTTGCAGGCACTTGGATCTCTGGCTTTAGACAAAGTACCTGCAGTACCCAAGACAGTCCTCTGAAGAGCGGCAGGTGATGGCTGTTGGGAGCAAAAACACACTGAAGCCAAGAAGCTGTGTGTGTGTGCATGTATGTGTGTGCATATGCACAAAAAACGGTGAAATGGAATATGACACTACAAACTAGGTTACAGGAAACAGAGGATAGAGAAACAAAAAATTCTCCAGAATGATGGTGATGGGAAATCCCAAGATGACAGTCATGCAAACAGTTCAGATTGCTGGAGTGGCTCAGAAGACTAGGAGAGAATTATTCAAGAAGGTAAAAATGATAAAAAGCCTAATGAATCTGAACATAGTAAGAGAGATTTACATATATGGGGAAGAGTTTGTGGTTGAATTGACGACAAGAATATAGAAAACTTAGCAAATGAAAATCCAAGACAATCGTAAACTCCAGGGAAAACAAAATGTATTAGAAAGTAAAAGTAATCATAGCTCATAAACCTCATAATTAAGTTGTTGTAAAGCTAGGTCTAGGGCTTACAGACCCCTCGATCCCATTGCACAGACTGGGTCACAAACCCTCCACACACAGGCCTATGAGTTAGGCAATAGGAAAATGTCCTGGGAGCTGTGGGCGAAAAATTAATAGGTTTTATTCAGAGCTAGGAACAGCCGTCCTAGTGGCTTTTTGGAGTGTTCTGAGAAGCACCGTGTATCAGAGCTGTTAGTCCTTTATACTTAGGTCCATAACCCTGGACACCTGGGTGCCCATACACAATTACATTAAGTAGTAACCAAGGAACACCCAAGGATATTTACAGCAAATGCTCGGCAAGATTCTGAACATCTGAGGGGCCCTGACCAGGTTCCTACATTTTCCTAACAGTTGTAAATAGCATTTACATGATCATAATAATGTAAACACCTAATGTATTGAATTTAACTAAAATTATGAATCAACTCCATTGGCAGGCTGGGGTTAGGAAGTAGGTGTGTGTGGTGGGGTTGGAGAGGGTGGTGAAAAGAGAAGCCAGAGGATGGTGCAACCACAAAATCAAGAAGTAGCAACACCAGCATGTTACTTACAGATAGGGATGAAAAAAATCCAAAACATCTTCTAAAAGTTGAAAGTGGTTTCCTCTGGGTGGCAAAAAATGGGGGTGGGATGGGGTAGTGTGTGCAACTGCTATTTTCCATGCAAGTCGTATACAATGATTTGACTCTTGAAACTGTGTGCATGTGAAATTTTATTAAAAATAAAGGAGTAAATTATAAAAGGAAGAAAGCCCCACAGGCAGAGATGACAGAGATGTGGGTAATTAGGAAGAACAGGAGGCTGATTCAGATATATTTCAGATCTATTAGCTTGTGTCCTCTCACCCCCAGGCAGGGAGGGCCCCAGTAGATAACAGTGCCAGCAAGGAGCCTTTGATCTTCAGACTTTAGGAACAAGGAATCTTGGAACCTTGAAAAGTGAAACTCATAGAACCATAAAAGTTTGGAATCTTACATTCATAGTGATACTGGATGGCGGGTTTCAGGTTCCTGGTCAAATCATGTAAGGAGAACCTTTCACAGATCGAGCAATGTCCACAACATGGTGAGTATGTGCTTAGTGAAAAAAAAGAAGAGGGATAGACAGACGGAACATTTAAACAACAGGACTTTATTGTGAACTGAAAATACGTGCAGAAGTGTGCACAGGTGGCCTCGAAAATGAGGACTGCCTTGTGGATTCCTAAAGGGAGGGTTTACATGTTGTTCTGGGACAAGGGTGTTTCTTTATCCTAACCATGAGGAGGGATATTCAGCTGTGGGAGAGGATTTAGGGTAATCAAGGCCTAATAGTCTAATGCGAGGTTGCATCAGCTTCCAGTCATGCATCCCTGAGTTTCTGAAATTTCCGATCGTGTTCAGTGAAGTCACTTTCCCTTTAACTCTGTCCTTTCTGGTCTGGCGTCATGGATGGGAGGTAGTGTGGTGGTCGTCTGCACTTTCGTCCTTCCTAGTGTGCAGGTGGAGTAGTTTTGTAATCCGCAAAGTTCTAGGTATAGCATACTGATAGGGAGGGTGGTTAAGCTGTTGCCAGCTCATTATGGGTCCATTCACTGCCAGGCAAGGAGGTGGGTAGTGCTGATCCAGTCTGAATATTTATGAGCAGCCTCCCTGGGGCATGTCCCTATTTGGTCCTGCCTCCATTGAATATCATTTTAATTCATTTTTTCAAACTCAACTCGGGTGTCACTTCCTCAACTCTTCCCCACATCCCCAGCGTGCCTGCATTTCCTGCTATCCCAGTACTCAGCAGCCTATAGTGTGAGGTAAATGCAGTCATTTCCAGTTTGAACACAGTTGTTCAGGATCGTCTCGCCAACTCCCAGCCTTTCCCTGGAGCATCAAATTCAAGGAGTTGTAGATGCTTCAGCTTCATGGAGAGCTCCCGGTCGCTGGGCACAGCAAGAGTCCATGCTGGAATCTGAGATGTGCAACTTTTTCCCTTCTGGTTTGGTTTCTGGCATCCATCCTACTGGAACTTGCTGAAATGTCAGTGCCAATGGTCTGTGTCTTTCCTGTCTTGACCACAAGCCCCCTCTTTGTTTGCTGTTCCTCCTTAGCCATATCCTTGAGCCCCTTGACTATACTCCTGAACCTCTGCAGGGCTGAGGAGGACTTGGGGGAGGTGATACTAGGACCTGTCTTCTCAAACATGCCCTGCCACTATCTTTGCTTCACTGCATCTGTACCTTATTGGGGGCTCTGAAACTCTTAGGGACCTCATGACCCCTGGAAGGCCTTACCTGGGCGTGACACACATCTCTTCTCCCACAGACCCTTGAACTAATCTGGATTAGTATTTTTGTTGCCTCATAATAATTTTATCACAAACTTAGAAGTTTGGAACAACACATATTATCTCATGGTTTCTGTGAGCCAGAAGTTTGGCTGTGGCTTAGCTGGGTCCTTTGAGAGGCTGCAATCAAGGTGTTGGCCAGGGCTGAGTTCTCATCTGAGGCTCAAGTGGGGAAAGATCTGCTTCTAGGCTCACACCTTTGTTAACAGCATTTGGTTTCTTGCAGGCTGCCTGATGGAGGGCCTCAGTTTCTTGCTGGCTCTTGGAGACTACTTTCAGTTCCATGCCACATGATCTTCTCCATAGGCAAACTCAACATGGCAGCTGGCTTTTCAAAGCCAGCAAGGGAGAGGTCTTGTAAGATGGGCACTACAATCATATGTAGTGTATTCATAAACATGCAATCATATGCATCTGTCACCTTTGCCATATTCTATTGATTAGAAGCAAGACCTAGGATCTACCCAAGCCTGAGAGGGAGGGGATTACACAAGGACATGAATACCAGAAGGTGGAGATCATGGAGCGATACTTTACAGTCTGTTCACTGCGGGATTTAGCTCCTTGCAGTAGTCTGTTTTCTGTTACTTATAAGAGAATACCCCAAATTGGGTAATTTATAAAGAAATGAAATTTACTTTTATAGTTTCAGAGGCTGGGAAGTCCACAGTCCAAGGAACACATCTGGTGAGGGTCTTCTTGGTGGTGACTCTCTACAGAGTACCATGGCAATACAGGGTATCATATTTGTTCATTCTCTGCACAATGTTCTTTCCATCACAACACTGTTACAATCATGTTCCTGAGTGTGGCATGAGCAAGAGAGCTAACGCTCACTTGCTCTCCCTATAAAGCTGTCAGAACCACTCCATGATAACGCATTAAACCATTAACCCATTAATGGACTAATCCATTCATGAGGGCAGGGCTCTCATGATCCAATCACTTCCTAAAAGCCCCACCTTTTAGATACCATAATTGTGCTTTCCATCCTCTTAACATTGTTACAATGGGGATCAAGTCTTCAATACGTGAACTTTTGGGGGACACATTCAATCCATAGAACTCTTGGACCTTGAACACTCACCTGACGGTGCAGGGCCCCCACTTCTGCATTAATCTCTAACTCTCCCTAAACTTCTCTATCTCCTCCTGGCCTATGGAGTCATGGGTGGGAGAACTGACTTGCTCTTCTGCAGGCATATCTTCTCAATTCAGCTCTTTATAGAATGCTGGCTTTTTGCTCTCATGAGCCAAATTTTTGAGATCTTAAGCTATTTTCTCTGTTAGAGGCTCCAAAACTCAAAAGCTGGAAATCCAATTTTCTTTGTTCTTTATTTTTATGCCCTCTTTCCCCATGCAGTAAGCCCAGACTTCCCTAGCTGCTGCATGAGAAATGGGGAAAGGTCATGGGCAAAAGCTAATGGCTGGGGATAGCATCACTGTACACTGCTGTGACATATGGCGGTCTGCTGGAATGAACGTAGATATGATGTCAGTGACCTAGGTGCAAATCCTTGCTCCACCACTTACTAGTTGGTGATCTTGGGCAAGTCACTTACTTTTTATGATCCTCAGTTTCCTGAGCTATAAAATAGGGATAATGATACCTACTCCTATAACATTGTAAGGATTAATTGTAATAAAGTTGCTTAAAGCTCCTTTGTAAATTATAAAATACCATATACTTTTGTGTTACTATTATAGTGGTTGGTTCTCTGATGGGTTGTTGAAATTGGCACAAGTGCACAAGGGACTCCTCTAACAGTGATTTTAGACAATGCTCAATTCTGACAAAACTGCTTTGTAGTTCCAGAGTTGGCAGAAAGGGGCCAATGCCTTTGATGTAGGTTAAGCATGTAACAGCAGATGCTGACTGCAGACTTCTCGCTGTTGTCTTGGGCAAGCCCTGGTTTGACTTGAGATTTTACCAATCAGTGTTACAATACCAGATGCTGATATTATGTGTGTGAATGCCTCTGGTAAGTTATAGAGGTAGAATCAATGAACAGTCAGATTCTTAAACCAAGGCCTACCCACCCCTGGGAGTCATATTCTAAAATGCTGTTTGGACAAAGTTTATTCATTCTCTGCACAATGTTCTTTCCATCACAGCAGTGTTACAATCTATCATGTTCCCGGTCCCAGGCTCTGTGCAGGGAGAATTATATTATGCATAGACTTGCAGAAGTATTTTCTTCTCTTTTGACTTGCTCAAACAATATTAATTTTAATAAGTACTTATGGAGGCCCCGCTGTCATTGGATGGTATGAACGACATAAACGGGCTATAAAATGCCTTTAACTTTCTCCCGAAAAATCTCATCTTCTGCTGTCTAGTAGCTCATCTTTTTCTAGAAGGAAAAAATTGATGCATCAAGTTGTGACCCAGCTGAATGCTTATAAAATGAGAGAAGCAACCTGCTACATGGGCATGAAATTAGGGCCCTCTTGATGGTGGAAGGAACTTCCTTATGGGACTGTCTCATTCTGGCCACAGAGGTTTGAATTTGTCCTTCTGTCGTCAATCTAAAGATTGTTATCTCCCTGTTGGGGCCTTTACACATCTCTCTTTAAAGCAGGCTGAATTGAACAGGCGGTGTCTGAGGAAATGGCATTATTTAACCTTCAGAGTGACTGTGGGTTCACATTGCCATAGGAAAAAGAAAGAGAGGGTGATTCAGTGATTCTAAATGGTGGTGTTTTAAGCCAAGTGAGAACTCAGGGTGTGGTTGGCAAAGGGACAGCGTGAGTCCATGGGGCCAGAATGAGAAGCCCAGCTTGCCTGACTCTGCAGAGAAGAGAGGTGGGGCTGGGGGTACCAGCGTATGGGAAGCTTCACCAGCCTCAGGGACACAGCTGAGCAGGGGTTAAGCACTGCTCCCAGGATGGGGGTGATTGCTCCCTGCATTATTTGACTTTTCCTTGCTCTAGCTCACAGGTGTTAACTCTGGAAGGAGTAGGCAAAGGCAGGCAGGGGTTACTAACATTTGTGACTTCTGTGTTCCAAGCCCAGTGTTAGGGACTTTATAGGTGGAGCCTCACTAAGAACCATATCAAACAAGTACAGTGATCATAACTCTTGTAGCCTGTAAGACTCAGATGAAAAATAACGCTTAAAAAATTTCTAATTGAACTCAGTTTGCAAATCCCTACTCCTGCTGCTAGAAGAAAATGTAATCTAGCAATATTTCAAGACTTTTCAACCTAACACATTAATTTTTTTGTCATTCCTGGTTCAAAATGTAACCATTTCAAGGTCTGCCTCCCAGCTCCTCCCCATCCCCATGCATTTTGTTCAGAGAAGTCTTCAGAACCCAGTGGCCTTGGGGTGGCAGGCGGCTGGCCTGTGGTTGCCTCACTGATGCAACATCTGCAGCAGATGCTCCTATTTGTCTCTTCCCATCTCAGTATGGGCCTGGCGCTTATTCTGGGAGCAGGAGCATTTTCTTCTGTTGCCTTCACCCCACTTCTGCCCTTGCATTGCTGCTGATACCCTGAGTTCAGTTGCAGAGAGTTTCCTCTGATCTGGTTGGCAGGCAGCCCAGCCTCGGCTATGGGGTCCACTTGCCTTGTGCTGTGGTTACCTCCAGGCTGGTTTGTGGGTGCTCATTCTCAGTGACCTTCTGCTCTCCATTCAGGCCCAAGAAAACTCCTGGGGCTCCTACAGCCAGGCCATAAATTCTCACTGTCATCTCTGCAAGGCTGCCAGCTGACTCTCAGAGCTCTAGGATAGACAGGGCACCAGTCCCCTCCGCTCTCAGATCCTCTCCTCCCAGCCTGGGCTTGGCCCAGGGCTGATATAGAGTCAGGGAGTTGGGCTTTTACAAAAGGTCTCCTTCCTCCTCTCAAAATTCTCTTCCTTCCCCTCCACCTTGGAACTCTTCCATTTGCTGTGGAGTACAGGGACAAACCTGCTGTTTCTATCGGCATCCCCATTTCAAATTTTTCCTGTATCACACCTAGAAAGTATCCTTTGATCTTAAAAGATAAATAATGTAGCACATTAGTTTCCAAAGGTGACTAACTGTTACTACATCAGTGGATGTCCTCCCCTTGGTTGCAGAGCCGGACAGGACAGTGGCTATACAGCAGCATGTCAGCTAGTACTATAAAACATTATTCTGCTATACTAATATTATCCCCACTTCACATATGAAGAAATTAAATCTCAGAGAGATCGAGTCTTTGATAAGGTTAGTGTCCAAGCTGGGACAAAACCCAGAATTATCTTGAAGCAGATGCATTCCCCCAGAAATCATGCTACTCCCCTGAGGTCAGTGCCAGGTTCTGGGTGGGCACAAAGAAGGGCTTTATAAGGCATGACAGGCCCAAAGCCACATTGAAGTTGTTGGTTTTGAGGTGCAACAGACAGAAGGTCATCCCTGGAAGACTGGCTGTGCTAGGCAGGGCTGTGAGAACCATGGGAATGTACAGGTAAGAGCAGGTTCTGGAAAAGAGGTCCCTGCTGCTTCAGCCAAAGAAAGAAGGAGGAGGTGATGGGTGAACTCCCACATATGCTGACTGTGCTGTGCATTCAAGGAATCAGAGAAACCAGTAAGAACCCCAAGTAGGTTCTATCCAGTAAGATAGCTGCAGAGGCAAAGGAAGAAAAGATCAGGGGATATTCTTTGCTTCCAAGGGTTGATTCACCAACAAGCATAAATACAGTATTGGGGAGCTGCAGAAAGCACATGAACCTCTAATTTCCCAGAAAGAACATTAATTGTCAGAAATGTAACAGAGGACGTCCAGCTCAAGGTGGTAGATTGAATCCAGGCATGTATTTCTTTCTCCTACTCAAGATTCACTGAGATAATGGAAGGAATAAAAAAGGTATAAGCCCTCAAGGACAAAGAATACAAAAGAGAACAGACCTTCAGACGTTGGTATTTGGAAGCCCTCACACAAAGTGGCTGGATCATCCCCTGATTTCCTGCTGTCAAGTTCACCAGCCAACAAGCCCCACCCAGGCACACAGGCCTCCTACGACTTCACTTTTAGGTAGAGAACAAATACCATCATGCTTTCAAAAAGAGTCTCCCATAGGAGAGTTAGTGACCAAACAGGTAAACAAGAAAAAGTAACTCTGAAGAAACATAAATGAGAAAGGGAGAAGAAAAATACAAAACAAAAACAAAACAACCCCTATAATTAAATATCCTTAAGAGGTAAGAGATAATATTATACGAGGTATTTTCAGAGAGATAAGAGGTGATAAAACATGGAAGTGCTCCTGGGACTTAAAATCTGATAAACAGTTTCTTGGTGATCTCTGATGCCATACTGCCTCTCTATCTATCTATCTACCTCTTTTTTTTTTTTTTTTTGTCTTTTTGTCTTTTTCCATGTCCGGCAACGGATCGCAACCCTCAGTGTTGCCCCCGTACCGGACCGGG
>NW_007729420.1:134578-186741 GCF_000696425.1 Galeopterus variegatus | reverse complement strand
TCTTTTTTTTTTTTTTTTTTGTCTTTTTGTCTTTTTCCATGTCCGGCAACGGATCGCAACCCTCAGTGTTGCCCCCGTACCGGACCGGGGACCGGCAACGGGATTGCAACTCTCGGTGTTGCTCCCGCGCCTCGCTCAGCCAGTGAGCGGGAACCAGTCTGTATGTGGGATCCGAACCCTCGGGTGGGAGCGCCGCCGCGCTTCCCAAGCGGCGCACTATCCAGTGTGCCACCGGGCCGGCCCTCTATCTATCTACCTCTACCACTTCCATCCCTTTCTCCTAATGCCTTTTCCTTCCTCACTTGGTTCTGATTTCCTGGGAGAGGTTGGACAGGATTCAACACTGTGCTAGGGTTAGGAGAAACACAGTAGTGCATCAGAGTGTTGGCTCAGGACCTTGGACAGCAAACAAACACCTGCTACTATGAGAACTATTCCCAACCCTGTTTGCACTGCAGCTTGTATCCCCTTAGCCACAGCTGATTGGGACAGAGACCGTACCTTGCCAAGATGGGATAGTCATTCCCTCCTCCAGGAATTTGGAATTAAACTTGAGGGATAGCCAGTTATTTAGTTCCCTAGTGGAGCTGAAACATGGTGCCTCAAAAACTGTGGGTTATGCAGTTTGTCCCATGGGCTGAGGATCAGGAAATGCCAGTCTGCAGAGACAGGACTGTGAAGTAGATATGCAGAGAGAATCAGAGACAAGGGATGGACTCAAAATCATGATGGCTTTCTAGTTCCACCTTCCATTTCTTTCTTGAGAAAGTCTGCATTCTTCCTCTTGGATTCTGTAAGACAGTTTAGTGGCCTTAAAATAAACAAACTTCTCCCCACTTTGTCTGGTTAAGCTAGATTGAGTGGGCTTCGGTTATTTGCAAGCATGAGAATACTAATGGGTACAACTTAGTCTCTAGAATAGCATGATTCACTGACACTTAGGACTGTTTACGTTTTCAGGCAGTGGGGAACAAAGGAACCAGAAGTCCTGGGCAATGAAGAAGCTTTAGTGGGTACTTGGAGGGTTCTGTGTGGGTGAATTATACTAGACTTGGTGAATACTATAAGAAATTCCCCAACTTCACAAGTATCCCTGAAAGCGAGCCTGACTAGACTAGCTACATGTTATTTGCCTTCATGTTTTGGTGTTAGTATTTGAAGTGCAGCAGATAGTTAAAGAGCCTAAATGAGTTCAGCTGGTATTTAACTGTAGTAAGGGGAGATGCCTTTTTTGAGGAAGATTTTTCTTTCTGGTCTTCAAAGTGTGCAGTATGGAATCCATTTTAGGAAGCTCCTGTCTGTACTAATTTCTTCTTATGCTTGGTATTTTTCTTCTTTCCTTCTGCTCTGTCTGACCTGATATGATGTTATTTGGGCTATATTAAACTTTTTTTTTGAAAAAGAGTGAACATTATACATTTCATCCAAAAAATGCTATTTCTAGGTCTACAATTTATCTCTGCCATGGCATTTTCCTGGTTCCTAAAGGACTCTGATACAGCCCTACCCTCTCCCCCTCCTCCCTTTCACCTTGGATTCAGCACTAAAAAATGTAAAAGACGTTAATAAGGCAGGAGGTGCTTTATGCCACAGGGTATAGATGATACTATTGGAAATGAGGAATCTTCTTCCTAAATGTTGTCAATTTGTTACTTTTCTGAGTCAGCTGGTGGCAGCTCAGCATGGGGCCCCGTTATCTCCTGGCCCAAGCAGCTGGCTTTGGGCGCAAGTCAGGACTCAGAGAGATTGCTTCATGGCCCCGGTGGGGCATTTCACAATTTTCTTTTCCTTGAGAAACTTAAAAAAGCCGTCTAGGCCCCACTACCTGTGTACTTCATTTAGAGCTTCTACCATGTGACTCAGTTCAGAAAATGCAGCAGTCAGATCCCCTGCTGTGGGGAGGGTGAAACGTGGCTTTTAGCCACAGCCCGGCTGTGGGCTGGTGCCTGGGACCCAGGGTGCAGTGGGGATGGGAATCAGGCCAGTTTGGCTCAACAAACACTTATTTGACATCTGCTCTGTGTGAGCAATTATGCAAAGCCTGAGGGCACAGAGGTCAGTAAAAGGTGGTTTGTGTCCTCAAAGAGCTCGAGGTTCAGTGATGAAGATGGAAAAATAAGATAAATAATATATAATGGGTGAAATGCAGGGAGAGAAGGAAATACAGGAGCAGGAGGAGGGGGCATCTAGAGTTGATAGGTGTGAAAGTGTGAGAAACGGATTGTGGAGGCACGTGGTCATCCAATCAGAGTCTCAAAGAAGAAGTTGGAGTAACCAGGAGTAAAAGTGGGGGGAAAGCATTTGAGGCAGAAGCAAAACATATAAGATGGAGTGGCCTGAGAGAAAAGTAGATTGCTGGAGTGTTAAGTCTGGAGAGGTAAGCGGGACCAGGCAGCTGTGTAACATGTTGCAGGGGAGGGGGACTGGACTTTCTTCTGTAGGTGCTGGGGAACCATCAAAGCAAGGGTGTACCTTGCATAGACTGAAGAGCTGCACCTTAGGAGTAGCCTGAGGGGGCAGGCTCAGGCCCAGGATCCCTGAACTGAAGGGCTGGCAGCAGAGGAGCTGGACACCTTCAAGTGCTGAGGGTCTGAGCAGAACAAGGGCAGTAGGGGACACCCAGGTGGGCAGATGGGCAAGGAAGAACCAAGCTGGGTACAAAGGCCTAGAAGGCTCTGAGTCTGAAGTCTGCACTATGATGTCAAGCTCAAAGATTGAGACAGCTACAGAGGGTCAGGATAAACCTGAATAGGGCAGAGTAGGTCAGAAGTCAGAGGCCAACTCAGCAGCTGGCTCAGGAAGGACCTGTCAGGAGTTATGACCTCTGCCTCCTCACCACCTACCCCTAACCACCCCATCCTGCTTAGCCAGTGTTAGGCAATGGTGAGTTTCCACTCACAAGTTCATACCCAGTGTGCTACAGGGGACTAACAGGAACCAGACCTGGTTAGCAGACAGCTGAGGAGGTCCCGGTCAATAGATGTGGTGGCTTGGGACAGGTGGTGGCAATGGAGGTAGAGAGAAGTGGACAGATTAAGATGTATTTTATAGGCTGATACACAGACTTGGCTATGAGTTGAATGCGGGGATGAACGAGGTGTCTCAGGACTGACTTCCAGATTTCTGGCTTTTAGAGGGTGGTGAGGTGGTACGAATTGTTTATATGGTGTCTTAGTTTGTGAGGGCTGCTGTTGCAAGGTACCACAGACTGGGTGGCTTAAGCAACAGGAATTAATTTTCTCATAGTTCTGGAAAATAGACGTCTGAGATCGAGGTGTTGGCAGGGTTGGTACCTTCTGAGGGTCAGAGGGGAAGCCTCTGTTCCATACCTCTGTCCTCGCCTTGGAAAGGGCTGGCTTCTCCCTGTGTCTTCACATCGTCCTCTTCTTATAAGGACACCAGTCATATTGGATTGAGGCCCAGCCTTATGCCCTCACTTCAACTTAATTCTTCTTTAAAGACTCTTTCTCCAAATAAGGTCACACTCTGAGGTTCTAGGGCTTAGAACTTCAACATATGAATTTTTGGAGAAACAAAATTCAGCCATAACAACAGAGTTGATAAAGAGAGGAACAGTTCTGTGAAGAAACTCAGGAGTTTATTATTGAGCGTATTAATTTTAAGATGCCTTTGATATGTCAAATTAAAGTGTCAGGCAAGCAGTTGTATATACAGAATCTGGAGCTCTGAGGAGAGGTCTGGGTGGAAATACAAATTTAGGAATTGTTGGAAGATTTAAATTTTATTTAAAGCCACGGGAATTAGCCCTGAGTGTGCATGTGGGGAAGAGCACTAATACACAAGGAACCAAGAATCAAGGTTGTAGCCCATGGAAGTCCACAGAAGGTCTTTCCACCACCTACAAGCCTGGGGCACAGTCCTCAGGACTGTCACACAGTTGGTCCACAGGTCATTTACAATGTAGAAATGAGCTAGATGTAGTTTGTGGAGTGCCTGGCAAAGGATTCCTCCATTGCAAATATTTATTTTGAAAAAAGAACTCTGACCACTTATCTTTGTAAATGTAACACATACCTATTATAGAACATTCCAGCAAATTAAAAAGTATGATATAAGAAAGTGAAAAAAGTCACTCCGTACTGGACACTTCATAGTCTCTCTGTCTCAGCCCTTATTCCAGCCTTGGCTATGGCAGATGGTTTTGTGCAGGCTTTGACCTCCCTTCACTGGCAGCTCCTTGGCTCAAGGCATGCACATCTGACATGGCATGGGATATCCATGGATCCTGCTTGGCATTTACTCGTGCGCAGCCTTGAAGTGTGGCAACCCTCAACCAGTGGGGATGAAAGTCAGCAGGTAAAAACCTCTCCAAGTTGATCCCTGGGGGAGAGAAATAATGCTGAGTTACCTCTGTATATTTCCTCAGGAGAATGTGGCCAGATAGACTACCAACTGCTTATGGTAATGCCCAACTGGATGGCATCTTTACATTGGCTTTCCCTCCTTGACTGTTTCATTTTCCTTGGTCTCTAGAAATCAGTCCCAAATAAACTATCCGCTCATTGCCCTCATGTCAGGGAACCTAAACCAGGATACCCCTCAAACACTCAACCCAGAAATAACCAACCTCAATATAAATACCATTCAAGAATCTCTCTATGCAGATACACAAGACTGGTGCAAGGTTGAAATAAGTTTATAGAAAGGCGATAATTTTATACATCCTTAAATAGTACTTTTTAAGGAGATCCTTAAGAGAATCCAGTGCTGGGACTAACAAGAGGTGACTGAGACTGGTAGGGGGCCAAATTAAGGAGGCACTCATTCTCAGGGTCATAAATGCAAGGTTGGCCCCTCTGGTCTCACCCTAGTTCCAGCCCTAGGAAATTCAGTGGGGTCTTTGATGACTATAGTCCCAAAGCTTGCATGGGACAGGGCACAATGCTTGCTGAGTGGGGGAGACGTTTGGAGGCAGAGCATTCTCCTCCTGTACCACTCACAAGGGTGAGTGAAAACAGCACAGTTTCTAAGTTTCAAAGAGCAGAGGCTTTGGGGCCAGATGGGCTGGGCTTAAATCCATCACCTACTAGATGGTTATCATCAGGCACCTGCATGAGATTCAGCTGTTGGAGAGTGATGGGCAAAGCATGTCACATTGTGGGGAGGGAGTCTGCTCCACTGGAGGGTAATTATAGTCCTTACCCATGAGATGCATGCTCTGGGAATCCCAGGACAGTGAAAATCACTTCTGTCCTGGAGAACTGGAGAAAAATATGGTAAAGGAGAGGACCACTAAGTTCATCTCAATTCAATAAATAATGATCAAAGACCTGCTGTGTACAAGGCATTGTGTTGAATTGTAGAAGACATAAAGATGGAGGTGTAGTTAAGGTAATATACAGCCTTAAGTTCTCCTGATGGGGGCTGTGCCTGGTCTGGCTGGTGTGTTCTGCAGAGGCGGCTGGCCAGGGAGTCTGTCCCTTATCTGGAGTTGGTTTGGTTGCTGAACTTAAGAATGTGTTTCAGAATTGGGAATGCAGCGGAGGTAGCAGCAAAGAGGTAAACTAAAAAATGGAGTTTGAATGGGTAAAAAAAAAAAAAAATGAGGGAAAGGGTCATCTACTGGAGCCAGGAAGAAGATTGCTTGTGGACAAGAGCAGGGGATGGGTCAAGGGAATAAATGTGAAGAGGGTTGTGCTGAATACTTGGGGCAGAGCTGCTCTCCCGAGCTTGTTTTTACCTTCATGGCATGGCTTGTGGCAAAGTGCTGGGGCAAATGCCTGTCACCGAATGTGGGAGTATTTTCCTGCTTCTTTCCTGTGTTGGATTGAATTATGTCCCCCCCCCAAATTCTCTGAAGCTTGAATTGTGTCCCCAAAGTTTTATGTATTAGCAACTTAGCTCCTACTGTTACTGTTAAGTGGGTGGGAAATCCTACTTTGATTGGTAGGTGTAGCCTTGAATTGATAGGTGGAGACTTGAAGAAGTGATTGGATTGTAGGACTGTGCTGAAGTGAATGGATTAAAAATGGTGGTCAGGGGCATGGTTCTGAGGGCTTTAAAAGAGGAGGAGAGTCTGTCTCTCTCTCTTGCTCTCACTCTGCTCGCTCTGCTTCCACCATCTTGCAATGTGAGACCCGTGGGTCACTGTTGCCACCACCAGATGGACTTTGAACTTCCCAGCCTCAGAAACTGTAAGCAATAAATTTTGTTTTTCTTATAAATCACCCAGTCTCAGGTATTCTGTTATAACAACGCAAAATGGACTAATACACTTCCCCAGACTTAAGTGCTTTTGAGGAGGCATGACTATATTTTCCAGGGACCACAGAGACCCTACGTGTGGAGGCAGTTGCCTGAAAATTAATTGTTCATTTTCCTACAAATCAGCATAGTTTGAGCATCAAGCCAAGTCTCTGTTCTCCATTGCCCCAAATCATCTCATTATTCTTAACATTGCTGTGGCTGATATCTGTTGGTCACAGAGTTTCAGCCATAAACAAGTATGTGAACTTGCTTAGCAGAAGTGTTGGCCATGGTTGCTGGTTGCCACCCCCCAGTAAATCATACTCATTTTTACCAGATATTAAAAAAATACCCTTGACCCATTCTATCTACCTTTCCCTCTGTTCTTTCTAAGCTCTTTGAGCACAGTTTATTTTTGCTATCTTCACTTTCTCTTTTCCTCCTTTGCCTTACACGTGTGCAACACTGGTTTTCACCATCATTGCCCCATAGACACTTTCCCACCAAGATCCCTCTAGATTGCTACATCCAGTGGGCCTCTTTCAGTATTTACCTGAAGTCCTCACTCTACAGCACTAGATACTACTGACCGTTCCTCTCTTCTTGGTTTTCTCCTTTGGCTTCTGTGTTATTGCTGTCTCCTATGTCTGCCTCCCTCCATCTGACTGTTCTTGGTGGATTTCTTTCGTTTTTCCTGACCCTCAGACGTTGCTGTTTCTTAAAGTTTTGTCCTGGTCCTCTTCTTTCCTCTTTCACCCTGAGTGGTTTTGTCCATTCCTATAATTTTGACTATAAGCTATTAGTCATTGACTCCCACTCTATGTTTACAGTTCAGATCTTGCTCCTGAGATCTCATAATACATATTCAACTGCTTACAGGATGTCCCAGAAATACTTCAAACTTAGGGTTCCCCAAATTGGACTCATTCTTTCTTAGCAAGCCTGATCCATTTCAAGTTTGCCTTTCTCAGTAAATGTTAACCCTGTTTATCGAGCTGCCAGGGTCTTAGGAATCATCTTACATGCCTCTTTCTTTTTCATCGCTCACGTGCAACTGATGACCAAATCCTGTTTTTCCTGCTTTCTTGGTGTCTCTCCTGTTTATTTCCTCTTCTCTATGATCTAATTGATTTCCTTGACTCCTGTCTCACCACACCCAATCTATTCTTCAAACTCTTATTGGTGTGATCTTTATGAAATACAAATCTGATCATTTCACTCTGTGGCTTAAAAGTAGCCCAAAGCTTCCCACCACCTAAAGAATAAAGCCTAGACCTGTTAGCCTGGCCTCCCTGAGCCTCCATAATCCAGCTTCTGTCCATCTTGACAGCCTCGTCTTTAGCAGAGCTCTCTTCACATACTGACCTTAGTGAGCGAATCCATCATACAAGTTACTAATAAACACAAGTGTACCAAGCAGTTCAAGGTCTGCCCCTGTAAAAGCCCACTCACCATATTGATAAGCCTATAGGATGTCCTGAATTAAAAGCTTTGAAATTAGAGGCAAGATTTATCCTTTGTGACTCTACAGGACAGTAGCATGGAATTTCAGGGAGATAGGTTTCAACTCAGCATCACTTTCCACCAATGGGAACTGGCCACAGAGGGATGGATTTCCCTAATGTAGTGAGCTCTTCACATCTGGAGGTGACCAGAGGCACAGCATGACTATGGCTGGCAGGTTAGAGGAGAGACCCCTGCACTGTGTGGAGTACTGGACTGCAGGACCTCTCATTTTCCCTCCATGAGAGGGAGAAGAGGAAGGGGAGAGAACTAAAAGAGGCACAGCATGACTATGGCTGGCAGGTTAGAGGAGAGACCCCTGCACTGTGTGGAGTATTGGACTGCAGGACCTCTCATTTTCCCTCCATGAGAGGGAGAAGAGGAAGGGGAGAGAACTAATATTTACTGAGCACCTACTACAAGGGTACTTTAAACAGTTCATGGAAAAATAGAATTGAAAGATAATACAAGTCTTTCCATGAACTTTTTGAAGAACCTTCATATATGCCTAATGCTTTATATACATTTGTTCACTTTTCCTCTTAATCACCCTAGGGGTGACTGCTATTACTATCTCCATTTTATTACTGAGGAGTCTAAAGCTCAGAAAGGTGAAGTCACTTCCTCAAGGCCATTCAGAAGGTAAATGAAAGAGCTGGGCTTAGAATCCAACTCAGAGTTGTTCTCAGTGTATTCCCTTAGCAGCCTGGGATCGTGTTAGAAATGCAAATTCTCAGACCTCATCTGCCTCAGGCAGATCTATTAAATCAGAAACCATGGGGTGGACCCAGCCCTCTGTGTTTTAGGGATCCTTCCAGGTGATTCTGATGCCCACTAAAGTTTGAGAATCACTGCTCCAGAGAACTTTTTATTATACTTGATTATGTACATGGGAAAATATTAGGAAGAAAATTCACTTCAAGTTTTGGAGAACTAATGAAAAAAAAAAACTGCTCTCAGTCTATATGGTATCAACATTTAGTGTGCTGCCTTCTAGTATGGGTCAGGCCAGAGTACTCTCTGGCAGGGCTAAGCATCCAGCAGCTTACAGCAGATACAATTCTGCAGGTTCAGTTTGGTAATTCAGAACCAATGTTCCCTGAGAATAGCATCTTGTAGCTTCAAATATTGTTTCACATAAGGAACACCATGAATCTGGGTAAAAGAAAAATAAAACATTAAAAACAAAGAACCCTCTCCAATTTAAAATATGAAGATGCCACAAATCTCTCAATGCCTTTTTTATAGAATGGGTTCAATAAAAGCAAGAAAAGTTTTGTGTTTAAAAAAACAGCCTGATAGAACTGCTGGTAGTATGCTATCATTTATTTTGTTAATTCAGCAACATTTCGAGCGAGACCCAGATACTATAGCTTTTAAAAATAATGCAAACTTGCTCCCAATGCAAGTGGCAAGAGCGAGAGGTCTCCATGGAGCTTTGCTATAGGGGGAAAAAAAAGAAATTAAAAACCGTCCACTAATGTGCTGGCGAGTAATGAAATAAGAATCTGACACTTGGTGCATTGAAATGCAAACAAGATGTCCCTGTGTTACCCTGGCAATTCATCATAAAGGCCAGTGCACTTCTGCTTATTATACATGAGGTGCGGTGAATTATTACCAGGTTGTTCTTCTAACAAACTTTTCAAACTATATGCACGATAGGGTCAAAAAGAGATTTATATATGTGTTTGTGTGCGTGTTCACTCACGCTAGGATATACAAATAGAAGTGTATGTTTCTCTGCCTGTGAGTACATGGAACCAAATATACCTGGATTACAAATGAAAAATTCAGGTAATGATTCAGGTATTTGGAAGCATTTTCTCTCTCTCTTTCTCTCTCTGTCTGTATATACATATGTATGCGTGTGTGTGTGTGTGTGTGTGTGTGTGTAGATATAATTTTTGAATGCATAAACACCATGCAGATGTATCCTTAGATAAAATTAAATCTAGTGTCAAGGAGTACCAACCCAAACAGGTTTTGGGAAATGTGTTGCAGAGTCTTGGTGGGTTAAGAGGATCTTACAGCCAGCCACCAAAAACAAAACAAAACAAGATAAAAAACAAAAAAGATGATCTTGAAAATCCGTTGTTGGAGGTACCGCATCATCATACCTAAAGAAAAAGTTGGGAAAGGAATGGATGAAGGGAGATCTAAATACAAAAACAAGACAGAAAACCTGAGAGGTGATCCTCTGGGTACTTGGGCTTTTAGAGAAAATGTTTGGGACATATGTACACCTCTGTGAACATGTGTCAATCCATTCCCATCCCAAGTGGAAAGAGCTTTTTGTTGGGAGGAGCCTGGAGAAAATAATACGTGCTTTGGGTCTTTTGATTATCCTATATTTTAGTGTAACAAGAACTTAGAATTTTAACATATTTGTGGGGTGTGTGTGTAAGGTTAGAGTTGGGGCTTGGGTGTGAGTCTGGCAAAAACTCGCAGTGAGGCAAGAATGTATGTTATTACTGGGGAATGAGATTATAGGGAGGGAGAAACAGGAGGCTTTATTTAATATTTACATGCCTCAGTTTTATTTTTAAAGACTCATGGAAAGTTTTAAACATATACAAATATAGACTAAAATAATAAAAACAAAATAGAATACTTATTCCCAGTGCCAGGTTCAACAATTATCAATTCATGGCTAATCTTGTTTAATTTTAATAGCCACTCTCTCACCCAGCTGCCAGCCCATTCCTCAATCTTCCAGCTTATTTTAAAGCAACTCCCAGACATAGCACTTTACAGTAATGTATTGATTTAAAAAAGAAAAATAATGTCCTAGTATAAAATTTTAAAAGAAGAGAAATGAATTTGGAATCTATGATGATTCAAAAAGGGTTGGGGTTTCCATTGTTTAGTTAACTTTTTTCTAAAGCATTGATTCTCATACCTGGCTGATCATTGGAATTTCCTGGGAAGCTTTTTGGACATGTAGATTCCAGAGATCTCTGATTAAAAAGTTCCACATATGATTCTGATGATGAGCCACGTTTGGAACAGTTGGTCTACTTAAGATAAACACTTTCAAGCACCTTCCAGCACTTTGGTAAGACTTAATTCCATATAAGCAGTTGATACGCTAATTACAAATTTGCCTTATCTACTCATTAAATTAGGTTCCCTAAGGACTACTCCGAATCCTTGGATTAAAGGAGTAGTTGAATCTAGTTAACCTAGTTCTGATTAGTATATAGCCATAAAATAGAAAAACAAGTTTTCTTAAAATATTTTACAATTCATACTTATTACCAGTCTAACACTAGTATTTGTTATGATTAGTGAAAAAATATGCTTTATTTTTGCCGGTAGTTTCGCTAATGTTAATGAGAAAATGGAACATCAAAACAATTAAAAAACTTGCGTAAGGACACGTAGCTGGTTAATGGCTGATAAAGGACAAATGCAAAACCTGCACTGTGATAGGCACTGAGGGGCCAATGGCAAATAATATGGGGTTCCAATGTTCCAGGAACTTAGGGCACAGTGAAGGAGTCAGATAGGTGTTGTGGCCGTGACTCTCGGTCAACATTCTCAAGACATCTGCAGCCTACAGTGGGTGATGACAGTAGTAGGTTGATCTCATTACACAAAGTCAGGTGGCCAGAAATGAAACTGTCTTAATTTTTCCACATCAGAACTTAATTTCTATTTTGAGCTCTGATTCTGACAGCAAGTGAATAATTTCAATTAATGTAAATAATCTTGGTCAGTTCAGGATTTCCTGCCTCCTCCCCACTGTGGGGTTGCAGTTGAGTTTGGCGGGGCAGAGGGGGGTGGGAATCATAATGCCATGACATTGGGGGATGGGCAGATCCTAGTGTCATCTTCCACCTGGCATCTGTGGAGCATCACATGTCTATCTGGTCCCTAAGGGCTGGTTCATGTAAGATTGCAGCTGTGTCTCTTTATCCCAGCCACAGTCTTCTTTAGGTGTGGGTCTTTCTTAGCTATTCTATCACTTTCTTGATTGTACCCAGACAGGTTGGCTGTTCTGTGCACTGTGCTAGGAAGCTTGAGGACCCTAGGAGGCAGCTTCAGACCCACGTGGCCATTTTCTACTTTGCTTTTCTTGTACAATGCTGGGCTCAGGGAAATCCCATAAGTTTTGCCAGATACTGAGCTCCCCCTGGAAGTTGAGCACAAACCCTCCTTATTCTTGGATGCCCAAATCTATACGGGAATTTTCCTATACATCCTGCCTCCAAAAGACTTGTCTTGGTGTGTGTGTGTGTGGGTGGGAGGGTGGAGGTAGATGGGGAGAGGTAGGAGAATAAAGGGCACGGTTACTCCTCTCAGGGGCCCACCAGGGTTGAAATTTCTTCCTTCCCAGTTAGTGACTGCAATACTGGTTTTTTGCTATCCCAATATTCTTGTAAGGTGCATTTATTTTTCAGTAGCATAATGTCAGTGTGTTTCCCTTCAATCTCCTCTCCACTTTGCCTCAGTTTCCCAGACTGTAGAATATAAAGAAAATTATGCATTCTAATTTTTCACTATGTCAATGCCCTCCAACCAAGACCAGCAGGAACACACCTGTAGTTGAATAAATTGGGTTTATTACTTGGTGCATCGTGGGACAGCACATACCATAGGGAATTGGGGTGTCAGTAAGAGGGCGATGGAAAGGATTTATTATAGGATTTGGGTTTGTGTTAAAAGGTTCTGGGAAAGTTTAGGGAAATGGGGTTTTGCTTTGGATTGGATGCTGCCAGGAAGTAAGGTAATTTTATGATTGGGTATCTTAGTACATTTCATCTAGAAGGAGGGAAGAGTAGACCTCCAAAGCTATGATTGGAAAAGAGCAGCAGTCACTTATATTAGCTAGGATAGGAGGATGTTGGATATTCAGTGGCTTTGACTATGCCCATGGTTTGTCTGTGTTCAGATGTGCTTATAGAGTGGTCTTGTATTTGTCTTGATCCATTATGTTCTCCTAGTAGCCTTGTCTGATGTTTATGTTCTGTGAAATTACTTATGTTTAGTAAAAGGACACCCAGATCTACCTATGGGTGCTAGGTCAGCTCCTAGCAACACCAAGGCCAGGCTGATAGTATTAAGCCAGCTGCCAAATGTCAGGGGTTGCTTTCTTCTTTCTCAGTATAAGAAAGGTCAAAAAAATACAGGCTGTGTTCTGCAAATGGATTTTTGGAACACAAAAGCTAAGAATAACTTACTTATGTTTTCCTACCTTCCTAAAGTCTAGCTCCCCAAAGAGGGGATCACTCTGAGGAATCAAGATATCCCGGAAAAAATTACATCAATTAAAAGATTAGAATTTCACCCTATCTGCATAATGACTTTATCAGATGATTGGTGCTGTGATAGAGGTAACACCTTGAAGGGGGAACCCAACACAGCCTCTTCCTCTGACCCATGGAATGGCTTTTTCCATCAGGGAAAGAGAGAAGGAAGAAAAGGTATTCTAGGCAGACAGAAAAGCATGCATTGGTGAGCTGGGACAGACAAATCAGTCATAGTGCTTGCCTGGCTCACGGTCCCTTCTAAGTAAGACCAAGAGATGCCCCTCCCCCACCACGATAGGAGGCTGTGAGGGGCCGGGGTGAAGCTGACGGGTGTGGGAAGAGGAGGCTTGAGGAAGAGTGGGAGCCAAGAGGGGGTGTGGGGAGTCACAGTTCTGAGGAAGCAGGGGCTGGAGGCAGAGCTGGAGGTTGGAAGACTAAGCAGCAGGGTGGGTGTAACAGATCAGCACTCCAAGCCCCAGGGAGAGAAGATGCCTGATGGGGGCAGGGTTCTATCAGCACCCGGCGGCAGAGCTGAAGTCACTCGCTCCCGTGGCTCCCCTTTTTCTGCGGGTGGGGTTCTGGTCCTGGACTTGTGGTCCTTTCCTCCTTCTCACTTCTCCACATATGTCCTTATAACTGCCCGCCCCCCAACTTATTTGAGTTCTTTGAACAAACCCAACTAAAACAAGAATAGAAGGAAGCAGGGGCCAGGCCCAGGTGAGGGCCATATGCTGAGACCTGGGGTTTACAAATGCCCCAACAGAACTCAATTTTAATTGACAGAAAACCCAACTCGATTTGGTCAAAGACCAAACAGCAGTGTATTGTTTCACATAACTGAAAAGGCCGTGAGTAGTTAGCATCAGCATCTGGATTCAGGGGCTCAGAGGATGTTAATTAACTATTGGTAGTGGAGAAATTGTTGGAGTGAGCAGGACTGAAGCCATGTTGGGACCTAAAACCACATGGGCTTTAAAAGATTTTAAAAAGACAGTTTTTTTCTTGGCATGCATTTTTCTGAGCTCCCTCTTTTCCCATGGCTATTTGATATTTTGGACCTTGGTTATGGGGCAAGATGACATTATTTACATGAATGTAAAGTTGTTTTCCAGCCAGCCTGAAGCTACAGACTTGCATGTATTACCTGGACCCTGAGATAAGGACAGGAGCAGAAACCAGACGGAGTCTTGGTGAGACTTTTCAGCTGAGACCTTGCATGACGTCCTCGCTGCTCACGTATCCCTCCCTCCTGCTTTCGTTTCCCACATTCCATTCCCTCATCCCCCTCTTAAAAATCCCCTCAGTAAACGGGAATCTTTGAGATGGCTTTAGCCTGGCTGTTCTCTTTCAGGTTTACTGGGGAGATGGTTAGCCAAACATGTCTCCTCAGGTCATCAGTATTCTTGACCTTAAAAATCCCCTCAGTAAACTGGAATCTTTGAGATGGCTTTAGCCTGGCTGTTCTTTTTCAGGTTTACTGGGGAGATGGTTAGCCAAACATGTCTCCTCAGGTCATCAGTATTCTTGATTAAAGGCTAACTTCCATTTTCACCAACATTTGACTTTTGTTTGTTTGATTTTTTTCTGGGGGTAGGCAGCTGGACCTGTGAGTTTGGTATCAATTTTGGGGAGCCTCAGCCAGGAGCTGAGTGTGTCCTGTAACAATAACTGAACACGCCAGGGGTAATTAGCTTCACCATTCTGGATTCAGGTGCTCAGATGATGCCAGCAGGACTCAGTCTCTTCCCATGTCTCTGCTCCGTTTTTCTCTGCGTGGTCTTCATTCAGGCAGGCTCTTCTCCAGGTTTACATCCTATGAACAGTGTCTTCTTCCTGATTACTCTGGCAAAAGTCCTGAAAATGAGGATTGGATCAGCTTGAATTAGGGACCTGTCCCTGAACAAATTCCCATGGCTGGCAGAACCTGGTGGATTGGTAGGATCAGCCCTGCTCAGAGTCATGGGTAAGATTGAGGCCAGATGCTTGGCAGGCAAATTTAGCAGATGTCTACCACACAATCTATCAATGTGTGCGTGTGCATTTAAATGCATTAATTAGGGCTGGCAGGTTAGCTTACTTGGTTAGAGCATGGTGCTGATAACACCAAGGTGCAGGGTTCGATCCCTGTACTAGTCAGCCACCAAAAAACCCAGATCAAAACAAACAAACAAAATAAATAAATGTATTAATTAGTTCTAGCCACCAGGAAACGAGGAGCCTTGAGAAGAAAAAAAATACGTATAGTTGTCATCCAGACATGAATATGTCTTTTAAGTAAAAATTAGTTCAGAAGCCAATACACATTTAATGTTTTCATTACTTTTTTCATCTTTCAAAATAACTGGAATTTCAAATAGTTGGTGGCACACAGTGATTAGGAGTGTCAAAGTACCGTAAGGAAATGAAATTCTGTATGAACCTACGGCATGGTATAGCAGAGAGATAAGTCCTGGAGTAGAAAGCATTGAGTCTGGTCATGCCGCCTACTTGCTCTAGTCATTCAGTTCCTCTGGGCTTCAGAATGTAATTGGGGACAGACAACTTGCAGTGCTGCTGGTGAGGGTTAGATGCAAGATTAGATGTCTGGCACATGGGAGGTGCTGACCATGGTAGCTATTGTTATCAGGAGCCTGCTTCATGGCTATAGAGATCAGCACTCCAAGACCCTCCTGCCTTCAGGCAATGCACACACCATCATTTCAGACTCCCTGTCAGGCTGCTCTGACTGGATCTACAATCAGCCGACCATGACCATCGGATATAAAGAAAAACCCTGGCTGAAATCAGTTGACAATGAACCCTTTGAAAACTACAGGTTGAATTTAGCTGATAGCAAGCTAATAAGTAGCTGGTTCCAAAACAGTCTAATTATGAATAGAGAAAACCTATGTCAGACAGAACTCAATCTTTTCCTTTTCCAAACTAGTTTGTGCATGTGGTTATAACCTCCTGTTATAAATGGCATTCTAAAACTTATACCTACGAGTTTGTAAAGCAGTCCCAGAAAGAGAATTTGTGCATGTATGTGTATGCATTTGTGTGCACCATGTTTTGTGTAAGTAAAAGGATAAGTGGCATTGCTAAAGGGGCCATGCATGTGGGAACAGAGGCTGATGAGGCCCCTAGCAGGTGATAGGATCCTTACCAAACCCATGGCTGGTGCCTGGGAATGACTGAGGGGTTTGGGTCCCACTTGAAGCTGCCCTTGCTATGACTGTTCACAGTAGAAAGTAGGCCCAGAGAGAATGTCTGAATGGGGAATTCACAAGCAAATTTTGAATAGAACCTTGCAGCAGCCAGTAGAATGAGGGCCAGTCAGTGGGAACCCAGCTCCGTAGCTCATGAGTGCAGCACCAGGCTGAAGTTCTGCTGCTGTCATCTGTGCAGCAATGCATCTCCTTCCTCATTCTTCCAAGCCAGGTGTGGGATCAGCGGGGGGAATGGGCTCCAAATCAAAGCCCGCATGGACATCAGGAAATTTTTCTTTCATTGGCTCTTTCTGTAGCTTATAAAAGGGGAATGGCAGAAGCGTGCGGGACAGAGTCACTTGGCAGTTAGAGTATTATGACAGTAAAAATGTCAAATTTTAAGGCTTATAGAGAATTCTGATAGTTTCCAAGTCCTGTATTTCTAGGCTAGAAATAAGGCACAATGAGACTGTGGTCATCCATTCATCCATGTAACCATTCCACTCTGTCTTTAAAGAAACTGAAGCATTTTTAACAAAAGTAGAAACCACTGAGGGACAGGACTATAGATGGTTCTCCTGTAACTCAGTTGATATTTTAACATAATTGATCATGAAAATGTAGTTCAGAGTGTCCTAAAAGAAAGGGAAACATGTTTCTGAGACATATCGGCAGATCTGGAGAGAAACTTTTTCTTGTGATAATTTCCATATAGAAGTGTTAAGCAAGTATATGAGCTTCTTTAACTTAGTTGTTGTTCAAGTGCCTGGACTAGCAGCATCAGAGTTCTTGGGCCCAGACCTGTGAATCGGATGCTCTGGGGTTGGGTCCCAGCAATCTGAGGTTCATCAAGCCCACCAGGTGTTTCTGATGGATGCTCAAATTTGAGAACTATTGCTCTAAATGCTGTGCTTAACTGTTTATTATTATTCTGAAGCCTGCCTGTCTTCTTTAGCATACCCTCAGCAATCTACAAGTGCAGATGACCCATTTCTCGGCCTCCCCCATGCCTGTGGTCTTTGTATTACACTGGAACAGGGACCAGCTCTATTCGACACCCACCTGTTTTTAGGAAGGCGGTGGCTATTTTTGGAGGCCGGGTTCTATCAGAGTTCTTTTCACCTTCAGACTTGTAGCCATGTAATGGGAATGCTCCTCTGCATTTTCTTCAGCTGCAAACCTTTGTCAGTATTGTCAGGAAGAAAACCCTGTACAATATAACTAGCATAATTTCTTCTCAGTTTCTCCATTGATATATGGCTTACCATTTTACTAGAGGTAGAAATTTAATTTACTTTTAGTAAATCTAATCAAAATTTCTAATTCCCCACATTTGTATTTGTCTTTTCTCTTGAAATCACCACACTAATCCATCTGGATATTTGCAGAACAACTAGGTTTTCCCTTTATATGGCATTTCATGCTTTCTAATTTTTAATTATATATATATATATTTATTTATTTATTACAAATATTCATGAAATACAAAGCTGATTGTCCCCCCTCCTGTCCACGATGTGGGGGCCAGATTCATACTGGGGGCATATCCATTACCAGAAATTACTTTTGTACCCTTTGTCCCTTCCCAATTATCCCCCAACCTCCCTCCCCTAACCCCATCTCCCCTCCACTCCAATTTGTAGCCCTAGGAATGTTCCCTCCCTCTGCTGGATCACGGCACTACTGTGGTGTTTCTTTTCTGCCTTCCTTTCTCTCTTAGCTCCCACATATGAGTGAGCACATGCGGTATTTATCCTTCTGTGCTTTGCTTGTTTCACTCAACGTAAGTTTCTCTAGGTTCATCCATGTTGTTGCAAATGGGAGTATTTCATTCTTTTTTATGGCAGAGTAGTATTCCATAGTGTATATATACCACAGTTTCCTTATCCAATCATCTATTGATGGACATTTAGGTTGGTTCCATATCTTGGTTATTGTAAACAGAGCTGCAATAAAGATGGGAGTGCAGATATCTCTTTGACATGATGATTTCCATTCCTCTGGGTATATACCCAGAAGAGGGATTGCTGGATCATATGGAAGATCTATCTGTAGTTGTTTGAGAAACCTCCAAATTGTTTTCCAAAATGGTTGCACTAATTTACAGTCTCACCAACAGTGTAGGAGTGTTCCCTTCTCTCCACACCCTCACCAGCATTTGTTATTCACCATCTTTTTGATTATAGCCAGTCTAACTGGAGTGAGGTGGTATCTCAATGTGGTTTTAATTTGCATTTCCCTGATGACTAGTGATGTTGAGCATTTTTTAATGTATTCATTGCCCATTTGTATATCTTCCTTTGAAAAATGTCTATTCAGCTCCTTTGCCCATTTTTTAATTGGGTCATTTATTTTTTTACTGTATAATTGCTCGAGTTCTATGTATATTCTGGATATTATTCCCTTGTTGGATGCATAGTTGGCAAAAAATTTCTCCACTCTGTAGGTTGTCTTTTCACTCTGTTGGTTGTTTCTTTTGCTGTGCAGAAACTTTTTAGTTTGATATAGTCCCATTTCTTTAGTTTTTCTTTTGCTGCTTGTGCTTTTGGGCTCATGTTCATAAAGCCTGTGCCCAGACCTAACTGCTGAAGTGTTTTACCTATATTTTCCCATAGTAATTGTACAGTTTTGGGTCTTATACCTAGGTTTTTAATCCATTTTGAGTTGATTTTAGTGTATGGTGAGAGATGCATATCTAGTTTCATTCTTCTGCATATACATATCCCGTTTCCACAGCACCACTTGTTGAAGAGGCAGTCTTTTCCCCAATGTAGATTTTTGTTGCCTTTGTCTAGAAAAGGCAGTCTTTTCCCCAATGTAGATTTCTGTTGCCTTTGTCTAATATCGGATGGCCATAAGCCTGAGGAGTGATTTCTGGGTTCTCAATTCTACTCCACTGGTCTGAATGTCTATTTAGAATGTCTATTTTTGTACCAGTACCATGCTGTTTTGGTTACAACAGCTTTGTAGTATAATTTGAAGTCAGGCAGAGTTATGCCTCTGGCTTTGTTTTGTTTGTTCAGGATTGCTTTGGCTATTTGGGGTCTTTTGGTTTTCCATATGAATGTGAAGATTGTTTTTTCCATTTCTGTGAAGAATCTCACCGCTATTTGATGGGGGTTGCATTGAACCTGTAGATCACTTTGGGTAGTATAGACATTTTCACAATGTTAATTCTTCCAATCCAAGAGCATGGAATATCTTTCCATCTTTTTGTGTCTTCTTTAATTTCTTTCAGAAGTGGTTTGTAATTCTCATTGCAGAGGTTTTTCACCTCCTTGGTTAAATTGATCCCTAGGCATTGTATTTTTTTGGTGACAATTGTAAATGGGCTTACTTTCTTTATTTCTCTTTCTGTTAATTCATTATTTGAGTATATAAATGCTACTGATTTTGGGGCATTTATTTTGTATCCTGCAATATTACTGAAGTTATTAACTAGCTCTGGGAGTTTTTTGATAGAGTCTTTAGGTTTTTCTATATATAGTATCATGTCATCTGCAAATACGTAAAGTTTGACTTCATCTTTTCCAATCTGGATTCCTTTTATTTCTTTCTCTTGCCTGATTGCTCTATCTAGTACCTCCAGCACTATGTTGAATAGAAGTGGTGAGAGTGACATCCTTGTCTTGTTCCTGTCCATAATGGGAAGGACTTCAATTTTTCTCCATTCAGAATAATACTGGTGGTAGGCTTGTCATAAATAGCTTTTATTGTGTTAAGATATTTTTCTTCTATATATACCTAATTTGTTGAGAGTCTTTATCATGAAGGAATGTTGAATTTTGTCAAATGCTTTTTCAGCATCTATTGAGATGATCACATGGTCTTTGTCCTTGAGCTCGTTGATGTGATGTATCACATTTATTGACTTTCGTATGTTGAACCATCCTTGCATCCCTGGGATGAATCCCACTTGATCATAGTGTATAATTTTTTAAATATATTGCTGTATTCTAATTGCTAATATTTTGTTCAGGATTTTAGCATCTAGGTTCATCAAGGATATTGGCCCTTAATTTTCTTTTTTTGTTGTGTCTTTATCTGGTTTTGGTATCAGAGTTATGTTGGCCTCATAGAATGAGTTTGTGAGAGTAGCATCTGTTTCAATTGTTTGGAACAATTTCATGAGAATTGGTATTAACTCCTCTTTAAAAATTTCATAGAATCCAGCTGTAAAGCCATCCAGACCTGGACTCTTTTTTTGTTGGAAAATTGCTCATTACTGCTTCAATCTCCTTGCTTGTTACTGGTCTGTTCAGGTATTCTATCTTTTCTTGGTTCAGTCTTGGTAATTTATATGTGTCTAAAAACTTATCCATATCTTCCAGATTTTCAAATTTGTTGTCATACAGTTGTTTATAATAGTCTCTAATGATTCTTTGTATTTCTGTGGTGTCAGTTGTAACGTCTCCCTTTTCATTTCTGATTTTTGTTATTTGGGTCTTCTCTTTCCTTTTTTTTTTTGTTAATCTAGCTAATGGTGTGTCTATTTTGTTTATTCTTGAAAAACCAACTTTCAGTTTTGTTGATCTTTTCTATTGATTTTTGGGTCTCTATTTCATTTAGTTCTGCTCTGATCTTAATTATTTCTTTCCATCTACTGCCTTTAGGTTTGTATAGTTGTTGTTTTTCAAGTTCTTTGAGGCTTAGCATTAGGTCATTTATTTGGAGTCTTTTCATTTTTTTTGATATAAGCATTTACTGCAATAAATTTGCCTCTTAGTACTGCCTTTGCAGTATCCCATAAGTTTTGATATGATGTATCTTTATTTTCATTAGTTTCTAGAAATTTTTTGATTTCCTGTTTAATTTCTTCTTGGACCCATAGGTCATTCAGGAGCCTATTATTTAGTTTCCATGTATTTGTATATCTTCCAGCAATTTGCTTATTGTTTATCTCCAGTTTTAGTCCATTGTGGTGTGAAAAGATTGTTGGAATGATTTCAATTTTTAAAAATTTGCTGAGACTAGATTTGTGACCTAATATGTGGTCTATTTTGGAGAATGTACCATGAGCTGATAAGAAGAAAGTGTATTCTTTAGCTGTTGGGTGAAATGTTCTGTACATATCTGCCAAGTCCAGTTGGTCTAGGGTGTAGATTAAATCTTGTGTCTCTTTGTTGACTTGTTGCCTGGAAGTCTTGTCCCATATTGAGAGAGGGGTGTTCAGATCACCCACTATTAATGTATTAGGTCCTATCTCCTTCTTTAGGTCTAAGAGTGTTTGCTTAATATATCTGGGTGCTCCGGTATTGGGTGCATACATGTTTATGATTGTTATGTTTTCTAGCTGGATAGTTCCCTTTATCATTATATAATGGCCTTCTTTGTCTTTTTAAATGTTTTTTGGTTTAAAGTCTATTTTGACCAATATAAGAATAGCTACTCCTGCTCATTTTTGGTTTCCATTTGCATGGCATATCTTTTTCCATCCCTTCACTTTTAGTCTATGAGTGTCTTTACAGGTGAGGTGGGTCTCTTGAAGACAGCATATACTTGGGTCTAGATTTTTAATTCAATCAGTTAGTCTGTGTCTTTTGAATGGGGAGTTTAGTCCATTCACATTCAGAGCAGATATTGAGAAGTGTTGTGTAATTCCCATCGTTTAATTGCTCCTTGTTTAGGTGGTTTAAATATCTATTGATCATTATTTCCTCTTTTATTTCTCTTCTTCAATGTGAGTTTGGAATTTAAGGTGGAATGATTTAGCTTCTTTCTCTTTCTTGCTGGCATTTTTGTTTTAACTGTGGGTTTTGCTCTTGCTTATGTATTCGTGATGATGGTCACTGTTATTCAGATTCCAGATGAATGACTCCCTTGAGAATTTCTTGCAGGGCTGGTCGTGTGGTGGTGAACTCCCACAACTTTTGTTTATCTGGGAAATAGACTATTTCTCCCTTGTTTCTGAAGGAGAGCCTCACTGGGTAAAGAATTCTTGGCTGGAAGTTTTTTTCTTTTAGTATTTTGAATATATTGTTCCACTTTCTTCTGGCCTGAAGGGTTTTGGTTGAGAAGTCTGCTGTTAGTTTAATGGGGGTTCCCCTATAAGTGACCAATGCTTTTCTTTTGCTGCTTGTCAAATTCTCTCTTTGTCTTTGAGCTTTGTGAATTTAACTATAATATGTCTTGGGGAGGATCTTTTTGGGTTGAATCTGTTTGGGGACCTTTGAGCTTTCTGGATCTGAAGGTATTTCGTCCTACACCTGGGAAGTTTTCTTTTACTATTTCCTTGAGTAGGTTTTTGATACCTTTTCCTTTCTCCTGCCCTTCAGGAATACCCACAATTCGGATGTTAGAGTGCTTGAGGTTGTCTGCTGCCTCTCGTAGGTTTTCACTCATTATTTTTAATTCTTTTTTCTGTCTGCCTGACTTATTTCAAAAAGATCATCATCAAGCTCTGAAATTCTTTCTTCTGCTTGCTCTACCCTGCTGCTCAAACACTCAGTCATTTTTAAAAAAATTTTTTTTATTTCATTGAGTGAGTCTTTCATTTCTAAAAGTTCTGCTACATTCTTTTTTCTAGTATTAACCTCTTTGTAGATTTCCTCTTTCATATACTGGGTGTTTTTTCTTGTTTCATTGTGTTCTCTAATTGAGTCTTCCTTTATTTCTTCAAGTTTTCTTAAGATCATTACTTGAAATTCTTTTTCAGATATTTCCAGGATTCCCTGTTTCATGGAGTCTGACTTTGGGGCATTACTGTATCCTTTTGGTGGTGTAATTTCTTCTTGATTGTTTGTGCCTCTAGTGTTTTTTTGCTGATGCTTGGTCATTTGGTAGGAGGTTTGCTTCTTTTATTACACTGAGGTTGGCTGTGGAGTGGCCTTGGTTGCTACTATGGGGGGTGAATTGTCTTTGCTTGACAGTAGGTGTGGTGGTGGTTATGTTAAACCACCTTGGTTCCTGTTCTAGACTCTGTGGTCATAGAATGAGCCCCTAGCACATGGAGTTCTGCTGGGCCAAACTTGGTGGGTTGGAACCGTAGGCTGGTGCTCCCCCCTGGGTCTGAGGTGGGAGGAGGGGCTGCATGAAGCTACGTGGTTCCACTGGCTGGTGTTGCTGCCAGCCACCCCCAGTGGGCTCACCTGTGTGGTGCTGGTTCAGGGCATGGGGGCAGGGCCTGGAGTTCACCCCTGCCTGGGTCCAAGGCAGTGGGGTGAGGGAGCCACATGGAGCTGCCCAGTTCCGCTGTCTGGTGCTGCTGCCAGTTGCTTCTAGCAGGCTCCCCTGTGTGGAGCCAGTTCAGGGCACAGGAGCGGGGCCTGGAGCTCCCCCCCCCACCTGGGTTCAAGGTGGTGGGGTAAGGGAGCCACATGGAGCTGCGGTTCCATTGGATAGCACTGGGGGGCTCACCTGTGTGATGCTGGTTCAGGGTGCCAGGGTGGGGCCTCTTTCAATTTTTAAAAAGCAAACTTGATGAACAACTTTATTAAGAGCAAGAGTTTTATACTACACAGTTGTCCTTCAGTTTCAAAGACAAATGAGTGACTCGTTTTGATTTTTATTCAGGTTTATTATGTTATATAGACTCAGCCAAGGCTTATTACACTGTTGGAACATCTTCAGGGATTCTGCATTTATAGCATTTCAAACTTTTGGTCAATTTCAAATAGAATATTATGTGTGTGACCTTTCTTCTTTGGTTCACTCTACCTAGGACAATGCCACTTATGTTCTCTCTGTACAAGACCACATAGTTTTGATTAGTGTAGCTACATAGTAAGTCTTAAAATTGGGTAGACTGATTCTTCCTACTTTTATGAAATTTTTGACCGTTATTCTAGTTCTTTTGCCTTTCTACATCCTTTTTTTTTTCTTTTCTGAGATTTCCTATTTCCTTGCTAAGGGTTTCTGGGTTTTTTTTCACTTGTTTCAAGTGTTTTCGTAATTCCTCTTTGAAGAATTTCATTATGGCTGGCTTAGAAATCTTCGTTAGATAATTCCAACCTCTGTGTTATCTTGATTTTGGTATCTTTGATTGTCATTTTAAATTTAGCTTGTCTTTTTAAATTTGGTGTGTGTATAGCTTTTTTACATTTATTAGATTTTTCCTTATTTTATATTTTTTGATGTTTTTAAATGAGCGTGGCTGCCATGTTCTGTGATCTGAGTTAGAATGGGGATGATAGAGAGTCATTCACCATTCAATATGTAGACTTACACTAAATAACCCGTTTTTAGCTTCTGATTTACGCTCAACTTGGCCTGGTGCCTCCAATCTGGATCTTTAAAAAAAAAATCTCCTTCATTCTTCTGCTAGGGTGAGATAAGGGGTGTCTTTGGCTGCTTGGGTATAGGAAGGGAGAACTTAAGGTTCTGGTTGCTTTTTATACAGACTCTCAACTAGTCCTATTATTTTCAGCCTCATCTAGTACCCCTTTCCACTTTCAGAGCTACCTGGTCTTTCATTGCTGAGACTTCCTGGGGCTTTGCAGTATAAATTGCATTGAAAATTCTCTTATTTCCTGGCCTTCTCTCCAATACCCCAAACTACTGGCACGTAGCATTTGGCATTCCCTGATCTTTTTCGTTGGCTAGCATACAACTGACTTTTTCAGCCTCCCAAATGTTGGTTTACCTTTCTCTCTACTGTTGGTTTCTCTCCCTTTCTCTTGTCTTTGAATGTTTATATATTTTAAATTATTTATTATCTTATAAGTGGAGTTTCTGAAAGTGTAGAGGCAAATGTGCATGTCCAATCTACCACTTAAACCAGAGGTCTCTTTTATGTCTTGACTTTACTTTCTTTGGTTTTGTCCATCTTCCAACTTTTTAGTCACTCTCCTGCAAACATGTTCAGCACCTTTGTTTTTCTCCCTCCTTTCCCCTTGCATGGCTACTCCAAGCCTGGCTAAACTCATTTACCTGTCTTCCTCACGCTTATACAAGAACAGCAGAACATTGCTAGAGAAACACACACACACACGCACTCTCAGGCCCTGGTTACACATAAAATTTGTGACCACTGATTTTAAATAGGCACTCTACTCTCCTCCCTAGTGGGTTCACTTTTCACTCTCCAGGATGACTTTTCTTTCCTTCTCGAACTTTGCAACATCTCTCTTCCTCCTCTGTTGGTCAGTGACTTCATCACCTCCTTGAGGAATACTCTTGTTTGTCCAGAACCAAACCTTCAAGCCTCTCTACCTCTGTAGTGACGTTCTCTGTCTTTTATCACAGTGTAAGAAGAATCCCTCAACATGTGCTAGAATTTCCCCCTCACCTTCCCAAGAACTTTGTTCATGCAACACACTTTTTCTCCTCCTTGTATTTCTGGTCTCTCTCTTACTACTGGATCATTCCTTAAGTCCCATATACACAAGCCCAAATATTTCCCATCTCAAAAATTTAATAAAGCAAAAACAAAAACCACACATTCCTTGATACCAATTCTCTCTGCAGTCACTACCTCATCTGTGCTTCTTTTCTGAGCAAGACTTCTTGAGTTGTCTACGTTTGCTTTCTTCATTTTCTTATTTCCCATCTAAGAGTTAATATTAAAATAAAGTTATAATTAAATTATATTATAAAACATTTCAGATAAGTCCATGCACTCTTAAAACTACTGGCTTTTGCCTCTATTCTGGTATAGGTGCCGCTGTTGTCAAGATCTCTGATGACTATGTGCCAAATCTAACTTACCTTTATCTTCATTCTACTTGTTTCTCTGTTGATTTCTGTGACACTACCCTTTCCTGATTTTACTTCTGCCTTGTTTGCTTTTTCTTCACTGGCTTTTCCAGATCTACTAGGGTATTGCAGGAATTCCCTGGCTTGCTCCTGCCTCCTTCCCTTTACATGCTTTCTGTCTTCACAACCTCACCCTCCTGGTTTTACTTCTGCCTTGTTTGCTTTTTCTTCACTGGCTTTTCCAGATCTACTAGGGTAATGCAGGAATTCCCTGGCTTGCTCCTGCCTCCTTCCCTTTACATGCTTTCTGTCTTCACAACCTTCCTGATTTTACTTCTGCCTTGTTTGCTTTTTCTTCACTGGCTTTTCCAGATCTACTAGGGTATTGCAGGAATTCCCTGGCTTGCTCCTGCCTCCTTCCCTTTACATGCTTTCTGTCTTCACAACCTCACCCAGTCTTATGGCTTAGATGCCTTCATATACTGATATAAACTTCCTAGTTTATATCTCTAGTCCTGATCTAGTCTTAGACATCCAGTTGTCTGCTTGACATCTCCACTTGGACATTAAGCGACCTCTCAGACTTAAAAGGCACAATTTAGTTAAACTTTGGATTTTTTTTACATCCCTTCTCACCACCCCTACCTCCATAACCGTCCTTGTTCAGTTTTCTGAATCTCTGTAAATGTTGTCATCTCAGTTGCTTGAGCTTCCAACCTAGGAGTTACCTCACTTCTTGTCTTTCCCTCACCTCCATCCAAAACATTAGTGAATCTTCTAAAATACATCTGGAGAGTGCTGACTTTTCTCTATCTTCAGTGCCTCCACCTACTCCAAGGCACCATTCCCTCTCCTGGACCACTGGCAACAGCCTTCTCTGCGGTCTCTGTTTCTACTCTAGCTCCTTTTGAAACCCGTCTTTGGTTTAGAAAGGAAAAAGATTGAAATCAAACAAAAGTACAGCAGTAACAACCTGATACTCACCACCTGAATGAACAAATGTTAACATTCCTGACAAATATTTCCTAAGCTTGCTTGAGGATTAGAATCACTGGGATGTCTGTGAAAAGTAACTATTTCTAAGCCATTTCTCAGGAAATTTGATTCATTAAATTTAGGGAGGGGTTGGGAACTGTGTTTTCAAACAAGTGCCCCAAGCAATTTGTTTCATAAGGCAAAATTGGGAAACACTCCCTTACAGAGAACTTTTGACGGAGTGGCAGCTAACTCAAATTTGAAAAAGAAGATCTCGGAGTTTAAGTAAGAATGGCAGGGGTGCAAGGTATGCCTTGCAAATGCAACCAACTTTCATAACCAAACATTATTTATCCAACTGAATAGAAGCCAGTATGTGAGTACTCCGATAGCCAGGCTTAAAACAGGCAAAGAAAACCCTCCCAGGCATCTCAAGAGAGAAAATTTATCCGGGAGCTGGTAATAGGCATGTTGGTAGGGCTAGAAAGACAAATCAGGGGAAGGCAAGGTTACTTAGAGTCTTAACTGCAGGAGACCACTAGCACCCTGGGGTTGGAGGAGCAAAAGGAGAAATAGGATGATCCAGAACCAGGAGGCTGCTGAGGTTCCTGACTTGGAGCAGATCTCAGGCTTAGCTATTCCTATGCTTACCGTTGGTGAAGGGGCTGCTAAACTTGGGCGAGGGTGGTGGGAGAGAATGAGCAATGGTTTCTGCCCTCGCCCTGCTCTTCAGCCTCCTCCTGTGCCTCCCATGGGCTGAACTTAACTGGAATTCAGATGGGAGGGGAGTGTGGGAATTGTAGGTTGCAGGTGTCCAGCCCCCTGTGATACAAGGTAGAACACAGATGGTGGGCATGGGGCTGAGAGCCAACAGGCAAATAAACAGCAAGAGGGTCCAGTCAAAACAGGGTCATCACCTGAGGCAGTCTGTAGGTGGGAGAAAAAAAATAAGTCAGTGTTCACCAAAGGGACTGGTTAGAGTTTAGGTTGGTAACAGTTGGGTGCATTTTACTTAGGAGTGTTGGTTAACACTTACCCTATTTGATATAGTTTATGACTTAACAAATGGAAGGGAAATCTCTTGTCATAGTCTAAGGGAGAAGTCCAAACTAGCAGCCCTTGGGATGAGTCAAGGCCACAGCCTTATTTTGTAAAGCTTACTCACTTTAAAAAACAGTTTGAATACATTGTCAAATGTAAAAATTATGATATTTTACATAAAAGTCAAGAATTCCAGCTTCCTTTGAAAAGTCAGAGTATTTGGCAGCATTGGAACCTCATTCCAACATGGCGACAGTCAGCTGGAGGAAGTGCGGCGCAGCCCTGTTTGAACGAGCACACCTTCTTCATGTGTGTCTTCCTCACATTATGTGCCTAGTCTCTGGGCATTTCAGTTTGCCACCACTGGTCTTAATATAGCATTACATTTTTAGTTTATAAAGTTTTAGTTTATATGTTTATAAAAAATGTGAGAAAAGAAGGTTATCTGTGCCTGACGTCATTTATTACTATTTGTGTGCCCTATTGAGAAGGAATATTGACGACAATGACCCCGATGTTGACAAAGATGATGAAGGAACTACGAATCACCAGGTGGTGATTCACAATATCCAGAGGTGAACACTGGCTCACAATATCCAGAGGTGAACACTGATCATTTGGGAAGATATTAAAAAATTCTCTAGGCCTGCAAACTTTGCCTTTTAATGTGACCAGAATGTCACATTAGTGGTGTTTTGTTTGTTTCTTAAAAATTTGGGACTAATGTTAAACTTCCTCTGGATACTTAATGCATAAGTCTCTACATGTGACATCCTTTTAAGGAAGAGAAAGCTTTCAGATACGTATAATCTTCTATCCTATTTCCTTAGTAAATAAGTAACTATAGAAACACATTTAGTTAAATAGCTTGGTGACCATCTTCAACTCTAAGAAACTTTAATAATTAACTTGCAGCTGGACAGAAGCTTTGATTAGAAATTCTTTAAGGTGCTTTCTTTCACATGAATGTCACATTAGTGGTGTTTTGTTTCTTAAAAATTTGGGACTAATGTTAAACTTCCTCTGGATACTTAATGCGTAAGTCTCTACATGTGACATCCTTTTAAGGAAGAGAAAGCTTTCAGATACGTATAATCTTCTATCCTATTTCCTTAGTAAATAAGTAAGTATAGAAACACATTTAGTTAAATAGCTTGGTGACCATCTTCAACTCTAAGAAACTTTAAAAATTAACTTGCAGCTGGACAGAAGCTTTGATTAGAAATTCTTTAAGGTGCTTTCTTTCACATCAGCATAAAGTTATTACCTGGTTCTGCTACTTAGGTTTGAAGAACTGTTTGAGCACAGTCCTACAAAGAATAAGAATTTTTGTCCAGTTGACACTAGGCCAGTATCTTGCCTTTACCTTTGCACATGAGTCTTATAAAGGAGCCATAAAGATCATTCATTGTATCAGTTGTGTAAAAATGGGCACCAAAGCTTGGAATTTCAAAGCTGTGTGACCTATGTAGAGGACATGCACAATTACAGGGAGCTTTGGGAGTGTTTCCTCCTCTTCCCACCCTTGTGGGAATCCCTACTGCAGTTAAGAAAGGCTTAGAAGTTTCAGCCCACGTTGGGAATCTCAAGTGGACTAAGGGAAAGGGGCTCCCAGGTAAAAATCAGCTTTCCTAAACGTCTCCCTCCCATTAGCTGGAAAAAAATTGATGGAAGAGATAAAGCAGCATTTTATTAGAATTTATTTATTTATTGTGCTATGTTATTAGGTAAAATATAAACCATTTACTTATTATAAAGTTAATGAGAACAATGAATCTGTTTTCAAGGATATTTCAGACATTTGAAATCGATTTCTGGATGATCCCTGTGGCTTTGCCACCTCAGAATCCAGTTCATTTCTGAATTTTGTTTGGCAGTGAATATTGAGAAACTTCCTATCTGCACAAATGAGTTGCAAATGGGTAAAAGATTTTAAACAACAGTTTTTGCAACTTAGAATATGTTTCAATTAAACAGAGGTGAGAGGAAATTATTCTGAATTTTGCACACAAATAAATGAACAGGGAAGCAGGAATCTGTGTGTCAGTGCCTACCCCCCCAGCCCACCCCCACAAGCCAAATGTGTTAAGTTAGAGGTATTTAAAAGTTAAACTTTTAAAAGTTAATTTTAATTAGAGTAATATCTGCACATAGTCAAAACATTAGATAGTACAAAAAGCGTATAATAAAATGAAATATTTCCTTTCCTTTCCCCATCCCTGATTCCCTCTCACCAAACACAACTGCTCTCAACCACTTTAGCTGTTTCTTTGGGTGTTTACCTTCATATCTCTAAGTTTATTCTGTTCTTTTTTGACTTACCTATTTTGAACATTACCTATTGTATTTCCTTCACGGAGGCTGAGGATTCTACCCTCTCACCCTCTCCTCTCTCCTCTCTCCTGTGTTATCCCCAGTCCCCATTCCCTCAATAGTACAAACTTCGATTAAAACATAGTCAGCCTTTATATTACAATGACAATGTAAATAGTGTTTGTTACTGACCAGATGGTCTACTATGATCATTTCTGTTTCAACTTTTATTTTTCTTTGAGTTAATGCTCGTAATTGCTTTATTTACTTTTTATTTGTTTAGTTTACTGTGTGACTGTTGTGAGCTGAACTGTGTCTTCCCCAGATTCATATATTGAAGCCCTAACCCCCAGCACCTCAGAATGTGGCTATATTTGGAGATAAGAACTTTAAGAAGTAATAAAGTTAAAATGAGGCTGTTAGGATGGGCCCTAATCCAATCCGACTGGTGTCCGTATAAGAAGAGGAAGGGACACCAGGCATGCGGTGCACAGAGGAAAGACCATGTGAGGACCCAGCAAGAAGGCTGCAGTCTGCAAGCCAGGAGAGGCCTCAGGAGAAGCCAGACCTGCCAACAGTTTAATCTTGCACTTCAAGCCTCCAGAACTGCCAGAAAATAAATTTCTGTGTTTAAGCCACTAGTCTGTGGTATTTGTTATGGCAGCCCAAGCAGACAAACATATCTAATTTTTTTTCCAAATGGTCCAACAAGCTTATCAGTAATTTTTCCAAACTCTCAGGAACAGTTCCAAACACTCTGTCTGTTCCATCCCTCTCATCCCCTTCTCTCACAGCCTTCTACCAGGAGTGCTCCAGCTAATACGGAACCTTAGCTCATACTGGGTATGACGGAGAGCTTGGGTACCTAGCCCTCCATCGGAAACCTGGCTTGGTGGGCCAGGCATGGGCTGGTTGCAGCTCCCACTGATCTGGGTGTGGTGCCCATGGGCAGGACACATCCTGTACAACCATTCTTAGTGCCCTGCCCTCTGTCCCCTGCTGTGATCTGTACAGCTTGTTCTCAGGTCCCTCCCTGTCATCCTAGGGCTGTGCTTCACCATCTTTGGATCACTTATTTCCTGGATCTTATGTTACTTTCTTTTTTTTTACTCCATTCTTTTGCTGAAGCAGACCTTCCAGTAATTTTCTAAAAACAATACATGGGAAGTCAATTTCTTGGGTCCTTAAAGGTCTGAAAATGACTCTATTGTACCCTCGCACTTGATCATTAGTTTGGTCAAGTATAAATAATTCAAGATTGAAAATAACTTTCCCCTCAGAACTTTAAGTTATTGGTCTTCTGTATCCTGACAGCCAGTGTTGAAAGTTCCAGGGTCTTTCCGATGATCTGCCATAAATGGGGAGTAACTTGGGGAGCCCAAAGAAAATCCATTTAAAAGCAGTAATTTGCATTTATACATATAAAATTATGCAAGAATACATGTAATTTACATTGTACAATAATACACGTAAAAGCACTTAGGAAGCTCTGAAGTGTTAGATGTAAAAATCATTCGTCTTAACCACAATTTTGACCTCGGCTGGAGGCGTGTTTGATAATATGGCAGAAAAGACACCTCTGCTGATGTAGAATTCAGTTGGCTTTTATTTTAAGCTTGGTTCAAATTTGGGGCTAAACAGTACAAATTATTTTAAGAGAAATATAGAAAAATGGCTTTCTTTGTGTGATATTGAAGGAGACTTCACACTGAAATAGGCCATAAAATTATTGTTGGGGAAAAAGTGTGTGTTCTGTGGTTATGAGTACATTGCATGATCCGGCAAGTGTTTATTGAACAGTGCCAAGTGCCAGCCCCTGTGCTGGTGGGGGCAGCGTGGAGTGAGCCACTTAGACCTCCCAGCCTCTCCCTCCTGCGTTTGAGCGGGGAGATGGACATGAGCAAATTGGAATACATTGAGCAGTTAATGACACTAAGTGAGACGCGTTTTATAACAGGGAGTGCAGGGGCAAGGGGAGCCCCTGGAGGGTCAGATCCTAATCCAGGGAGGCGGAGGAGGCAGGCCTCTGGGAGATGTGAGACTGAGATGGAGAGTGAAGGGAGTGGTGAGCCATGCGGAGGGGCCAGGAGGCAGGCGAGCTCCAGGCAGAGAGAACTGTGCCTCCCGGGTAGGGAGGACAAGTGATGTTTTAAGAACTCAGGGCCGAGCCCGTGGCGCACTTGGGAGAGTGCGGCGCTGGGAGCGCAGCAGCGCTCCTGCCACGGGTTCGGATCCTATATAGGGATGGTCGGTGCGCTCACAGCGCTCACTGGCTGAGCGTAGTGCAGCCGGTCTCAAAAAGGACAAAAAAAAAAAAAGAAAAAAAAAATGAACTCAGAGAATTTCTGTGTGTCTGTACCGTGCTGGGCAAGAGGTGGCGAGATAAAACAGGGACGCAACAGTGGTGGGGTTTGGTCTCCATCCAAATAGCAACGAGAAACCATCGCAAGGTTCTGTAAAGGGGAGTGACATGATCAGAGCTGCCTTTTAAAAAAACTGCTTTGAATGGGTAGGGAAAGGATGGAGGCAGGAGAGCAGCTGTAGTCATCCAGGCAGAAGCTGAGGTGCTTGGATATATGTTGGGGGGTTAAAAAGAAGTGGGAAGATTCTGGAGATACTGGAGACAGAATTGACAGGATGCCATTTTGTTCTCCTGAAAGAGAGAGTTGTGCCAGGGAACTGAGTGGCTTCATGACTGCCTGTGGTGTGTAGAGGAAGGTAGGACAGGGATGGTGTGACAGTGACCAGCCACAGGGAGTCCCTGGAGTCACACACTTCCTGCAGGTCAAGGTCCATAGGCAAACAGAAGAATTAGGAAGTCCCATGGCGGAGGTCCAGGTTGAGCAAACAAGGGAGTGGGGGAAAGAGCCTTGGGAAGCCAGGCTGTTGGCAAAAAGTGAGCTGCTGGCCACCTAGGGACAGAAGACGGCCTGGATGCTGATGAGTGATTCTGACTCAGCAGCGTTTTCTGAGCTCTCCGTGAGGGCAGGAGTGTCCTGCAGAGTGGTGAGCTCCTAGAGAAGACAGGTGCCAGCAGATAAGTAAAAACTCTCATGGAGTCTGCCAATCCTGCCCTCAGGATACAAAGGTGGATCAGACATGTCTCCTCAGATGCAACTTAGGTATGCCAACAGGAGAAAGAAAGCAATGTTTCCCAAAGTATAGTTCTGTGCACTGGAGTCTCCAAGAAGGGGACTTTATGTTTCATTGCCCAAAAGCATTTGTTCACAGAACATTTTTCCCCTGAGCATCTTGTGGATGAGGAAGTGAGTTTGGTGGAACTCACATTGCTAAATGTGCAATTGGTTATTTGCCATTATGGAGGTGTGTGTGCATTATGGGGGGGCCATGAGACAAGAGGCAGCCAAGCCCATCCTGAGAGTTCAGGGAAGGATTCAGAGGAGATGGCATTTCTGCTGCTACTTGAAAGGTGTGTCGGGGTTTCCTGGGTGGATAGACAACAACTGGGGGAAATTTGGGAAGGAGAGGAGCGTGCTCGGGGGACAGTGCTAGACTCAGTGGACTAGCACGCCCTTACATTACATAGGATTTCTCTGTTTCACTGTGATGAGAATGATCTCTGTGGATGAAAAGGCTTTGGGCCTTTGTAGGTGCAGTTCTTCAAGAAACTTTCTGAGGCAGGACTGAGTGCTAAGTATAGAAGGGTGAAGCTAGTCTGTGGAACTTGGGTAGCAGTTGACAACATAGGATTCCCACTTCTTTGTCACAGTAGGGGGAGAAGGATCATCACCTAAGGAAGGAAATATCCCTTAGCCTGTTTGGATTTGAGGTTTGGTCCTTGACTAGTTAGGTGAACAGTTGATTGGCATTCTGTAGGAACAGATTAAAGTAAATTTGTTCATGGCTTTTCGGTTTTAGAATGGCTAAGTTCCTTATTGGGGATTTACTCTGTACTAAAATGCTGCCAGACACTGTTACAGTAATGAAGTGACCATAAGAGGGCGCCAGAGACAAAAGTATGTTGCTATTTTCTGGCAGAATGACTTCCCCAGAGCACTGTGAAAATAGGGCGAAAAAGGGAAGGCGAGAGATCTGCAGAGGGCAAGGAGGGAAAGGAGGAAATGAACTCGCCCACAGAGGGTTACAGATGCGTTTCTAGCCTTGGTAGCAAAGGGTTAAAATTACAGAGCAAAACGAACTCTACCCACTATTCAACTAGAGTCTGCTTTAAAAGAATTAAGAAAGAGACTGAAAAAAAAAAATGTGTTCTGAAGTACAGTTTGTGTTTTGCCTCCTGATGGTTGAAAGCATTTGTGGGTGAAGAGGCCCCTTCTCTTTGAAGACAATGTCTTTTGTTCCTCCAGGCTCTAAGTAAAGATAATCCCTTCAGTTTTCACTCCTCAGAGTGTAGGTCAGGAAGGGCTGGGATAGAGAGACAGGGCAATTCTCCCTGCAGTCTCATCCGGGAATGCCTCTAGGGGAAAGATGAAATTCTCTTTCAATCTACTTAAAATGTCCAAGAGCCACTTAAACAGCAAATATTTGTTTTTTTGTTTTCCAAATGAATGAAACCTGTCCGAGCTTCTCTGTTTTCTTTTTGCCATGCTAACATATCCACATGTACACCCAATACCCATGAGTTGAAAGATCTTTAATAGAGTCACATGATTTTAACACTTTTTCAAATTGTTAAGAAATACTTGTTTGGAGGGTGGAAAATTAAATCTTTTTGCCCCTCCTTTCCCAATAGTTTATACTTACAAAGAGCTGAAATCCTAACCTTCATGAAAATAAATGAATTTCAAAGAATTCTGTAACCTATGATAGTATTTGGAATTTTTATTAAATAACACAAGAATTTATCTTAAATTTTTTAAAACCCAGGAACATAAAGTAAGAATTGCTCCTTTAAGGAAACAGAGCTGTTTCTATGTGGTGCAAAATCTCACAATGAAGGCAGAGGATTTCAGCCCATAAATAACCATCCACAAGAAAGTGCAAAGGGGCTCTGAAAACCTGAGGCCAGCCAGTCTTCCTTGCACACCAAGCAATTCCAAAATAGGTTCGCCAGAGAGTGTAAAGTAATTTGTCAGATTGGGAGACTGGTTTCTGGATTGGGAGCTAGTGCCTCACTAATCATATATATCTATATCTATATCTATATCTATATCTATATATATATATATCTTCTTTTCTTTTTTCTTTTTGGTTGGAGTGTCAAAAAAAAGTTGCGTAGGTGTAATACCGGTAACTGCTTAAGCTTAAAAAAACAACCTCACTGAACAGCAAATCTCTGATAGTGTTTAACATTGAAAGCTGTTTCCATGGAACTGAGGAAGCTGTTTTTATCCTAGGGAAGAGCTGGGCACAAAGACAATAAAAGAGGTTAGGGATAAATGGGTATCTTGTGAATAGAAGAGTGCTAAAAGTGGGGACCTCTTGGGATCCGTGTTTTGATGCATCTCTAATAAATGACCAGAAAGAGATGAAGGACAATAAACTCTTGAGGTTTGTGGAGAACACCAAATGCACAGAATCCTGCTGGGCTGAGAGTCAAACACACCCAGAAGGGAGGAAAGGAGGCAGAATAGAGCATGCAGGGTGTGTTTGTGCGCATGTATGCATGCGTGCACCTGCATGGGAAGGTGGGAAATTGTGGACTAGGACTAGGTATGTCAAGTTCAAAGTTACAGAAGAGGAGGAGCAGTGTGGCCAGGGCTTGGCTGTGCTGGCTGTGTGAAAACCACTCATCACTTATCCATTACTGCCAAACAGGGGATCTGCTCAGCCTGGGTTCCAGAGGAGTGAATGTTAACCCCCTTACATGATAAAAGTTTGCTATAAACCGTTTAAAATAGAGTCTTTTAAATCAAACAAGATGTCCTCTGCCTTGATAGAGTGTATGGAAAACGAGGGAATATTTTCTTTTTCACTAGGTCCACAATTTTGAGCACGTGTATGTTAATCTCAGTGCCCTACAGCGCTTGCATTTGGAAGGAGCACAACAAATACTTGTGTCATTGTAAATGTCAAATGGGTCCCACTGTCTGCAGGAGGCAGGTAGAACGCGTCCAGAATCCTGTGCTGGACTGTTCGAACTATTTCATCTCTCTCTCTCCTTCTTTCCTATTGTGTCTTGTGTCTTCTCCTTTCTTTCTCCCTCCCTCTCTCTTTCTTTCATGAAATATATCAAATGTACAGAAAAGAACTGAGGGTAATTTAATAATTATTTCTGTACCAATATTAACATATCATTTTTGTAACGATTTTAATGTTTTGTTATGCTTGCCTCAGATTATTTTTTAAATTCATAAAACATTAGATATTCAGTTGAGGACTCCATGTGGATTTCTCAAAACTCTTTTCTCTCCTCCTTCCTTCCTTCCTTTTTCCTTTTTGGAACTAACTACTTTCCCCAAGTTAGTGCATATTCTTTTTGTCTAATATATTTTTACTACATTCCATATATTTGTTTCAAAAAGCAACATATGACTTTTTTGAAGGGTACTGAAAACTTTACCTACATGGTACACTCTGTAGGATTGTGCAGATTGCCTTTGTCACTCAGCACTACGATTCTGAGTGATATCGTAGTGACATATTTAGATCCAATTTATTCATTTTAATTGCTGCTTTGTATTTCATTATTTAATACAGTAAAATTAAATTATCTTTCACCTTTTGATGAACATTTAGATTGTTTACAATTTTTCACTACTTACAAGCAATGCTGTAGTCCTTGTATCTCTCTTTGTGATTCACTTGAGCATATGGCTGAGAAATTTTCTACCAAGATAGTAGCCACTAGCCACATTGCTTGAAGTGTGGCTGGTCCAAATTGAGCTGTGCTGTCAGTGTAAAATACGGTACATATTACATTTTGAAGATTTAATATAAAAATATAGAAATCTCAATAATTTTTTAACATATTGATTGACTGCATGTTGAAATGATAATATCTTGGATATGTTAAGTAAAATAAATCATTAAAGTTAATGTTACTTGTTTCTTCTTAATTTTAGTGTGGCTGCTAGGAAATTTCAGATTATATGTGTGGCTTGCTTTTGTGGACCACATACTGGACAGGGCTGCTATTAGAACGTTTCTCTAGGATTTGGGCTTTGTGTATTCTTCTCATTTTCTTTCCCATTTCTTCTTTCTGCTCCTAATGACACTTGATTTTTAGAGCTGTCGCTCACCTAGGAAGGAGCTCCTTTCATTGCAAACCACCAATCACGTCACTCCTTTTCTAACCTTCTCCCTTAGGCCCTCCCTGGCTTGTTATTTTCTGCCTGTGCAGGTTGCTGCTAGGGATAGTTGTGTGTTTTCAGGTGCTCTGGATGGCTGAAGATATTTGATGCTTGACTAGCGGATAAGAGAGGTGTGACTTTATTATTTACAGAGTTTTGGGGTTCTCACAGCACTCCATTATGCCTTCTCAAAATTATTGGTTTGAGATTCTGCTTAAGGACACAGATTTAGCTCTAAGCTATCACGCCTAAACTTATAGTATCTGTGAGTCAGCTTCTCTACCCAAGAAACCGAATAAATCTCTGAAATGCTAATCCATCTTTAAGGAGCCCAATAGTCAAGGTTTCGAGGGAGAGGTTCCCCTCCCTTTCTCCCCCACGAAACCTTGCCATTATTCTCTCTAAGAAGGCAGGGATTTGAGACACTCTCAATCCTGCTTGAGACAGGGATTGGGTATGCACCATTTTCGCTGCTATCACAGCAGCCTAAAAGATGGCAGCTAAGCCAAGCTGGAAGGAGCCTCTGTTCCCTATAGTAGTGGCTCTCCCAAGTGTGACACGGCTCTGCTCTCTCAGCATCACCATTGCCAATGAGAAAAATAAATTGCCTCTGTGCAGTCGCATGCAAAGCAGAGAGCCCTTTTAGCTGGCTGGAGCTGGGAGGTTGACAGAGAGCAGGAGTTCTGCGCACCAATTGTTAGTGGGTAGAGCTGGGAATGATTTTTCATTGTCTACTGAACTCCAAGCACACCCTCTTGGAATGGGTCTGAAACTTGCAAACAAATCTTCACAGTGGCTTTTCCAACCTGCTTGGTTTTAGAAGGATGAAGCTGATGCCCAAATTTTTCAAAAGCCCACAAAGTTGAGTGACACCACTTATATTTTAGCAGAAGTATTTCTACTTGACATTCAACACTCCTATCTTCAACCAAGGCTTTGTTTACACAAAGGGAGGGACTGTGCTGCCGAGAAAACATGGGCTTGTGGTTAGACAGAGCTGGGTCTCAATTGCAGCTCCACCACTCCCACTAGCCCTGTGGGCTCGGACAAGGTGTGACCACCGCAAGCCTCATTTTCTGTGTCCATAAAATGGAGACAACAGTATTTACTTTATAGGTTACTGGAATAATGATAACTATTATTATAACTTTTAATATAGTGTAAGCCAACTTGAAAAGATTCAGTTGAATCAAGCCACTAAATGCCTTGGGAACCAAATGGCTGGTTAGTCCACTTTAACCAGCTGTTTTTCATGCTTACTCTGAGACATATATGCTCACGAACTTGTTAACTCAGTCTTTCCAGAAAAGTGATTTTCAAATGGGTACCCTGCCCCCACTTCTAGGATGCTGTGTCAGGATTTTGAGACGACATTGCCTGAAAAATCACAATAACTTCTGTATTACAGTTTGAATTTAGAGAATTTTATAGAAATGAAACGTATTTATTCCACTGTACTAACTGTGGGTCAGAGAGTATGACAAAATCTTGGTTGGTAGGGCTATGTGGAATATAGATTTTAAAAGTGATCTCCCAGGTGGGGGGAGACACGTATATGTGAGATGTTTGTGATAAACACAGCACTGCTTTAGAGTTGAATGAGTCTCTGTTTCACCTGCACTCCTGCAATTCTGTTCCCGGCCACTAGGTGCGTGTGAGCACTGTTAGGCACTACAGCTGTGAGGAGACATGGACTTCATGCATTCCTGGCTGATCTGCTTTCTCCACTTGTTCTATAAAAATATAATTTAATTTGATCTATTGCTTGTGGTTATAAGAAAATGCCACCTGAGGCAAGATGGACGAAAAGAGAGTTAGTGGGGCTCCACCACACATTCTCAAAGAGCACAGTTTCACCCCAAAGGGGGTGAAAATTTGTTCTAGGGAGGCAAAAATCTAACTTTTTGTGTATAGAGCACGGACACGCAGACATTGCATAAATGAATATCCAGCATATCTGTGATTTTAAAATCTAATGGGGGAGCAATTAGGGAAAAATGCCTAAAATGGCTCTTTGCAGGGGGGTGGTGGAGTGATAACAAGAAAAAGGCTGAGAAATCCTGCACCAGGTTCAGGCTGTGGTTCATCTGGGATAGTGCTGGTTTTCAGACATGAGATGGACTTGGACTCCTGAGGCCCAGGTGGTCACTCACTCCTCTTTCCTCAGGGCACAGAGCCTCCAGGTGTGCTCAACCCTGAGCAGGCCTTCTGCTTGCGGGGACTTGGAATGAACCCTCCAGCAGCTTTTATATGCCTGTACACACATCACCTTAATGGGCTTGCTTACAACAGCTGCCCATTTTCTTTTTGCTCTTCAGCTAGCCTTCAAAACCTATCCTTTTTGTATTTTTCCTGCTGTTGCTGTTTATTTTTTAAATGAAAGAAAGAGTTCCATTGATAGGTGAACCTCAGTTTTGCCCCTGACACTATGGCCCTTAACTTTCAAACAATATCTGAGTATAATTAGTTGGGTGAGTGAGTTACCATGTTGATCCACATGGTAGGCCAGTCTTTCCACTCATGTAAACCCTGCACCAGGACTGGGCTCCGCAGGCAAAGGAGCCAGCTGCCGCCTCTGAGGGTGGTGGCAGGTGTTCCTTCTGTCCCCACAGCCAGGCAGAACCCTTCCTGCTCTCCTTCCTTCCACCACAGGATCTTATTTAGGCTTCCAGTATTTTTGTTCTTATCTCACTATATGTAAGTGATGCCAAAAATCACACATGGCCCCCAAACTCTATTTGTTGGAGCAAAACGTTTCAATTTCCATGATTACTTGCACTTCTTTTTCTAAACTAGTAAGTTAAGACCCATTGACTCCAAATTTCAGTGAGATTTAGAAAACCTTTAATTATAAATAAATAGAGACAACGTAATGATGAAAAAGATAATAGAAGAATTGTGTTAGTTTTGTATTGGGGCTGTGTAATGTTTTTACTTTACCCTCGATGCTTTCTGCTTTCTTTACAAGCTATTTTTGTCTGTGCTTTGGACTTCCAAGGTAATACAGCCTCAGCTACAATATGCTGTTATGCCTGAGAATGTTAGCACACAGGACATGGTCTTTTTAGGGTCAAATGCTCCTGGAACTAGGCCAGGAAGGAGCCTCTGCAGGAGAAAGGCAGAAGGTGGTCCCATCTGTTAGTTTTGTCTGATTCAGGTACCATCAATGGAGTCGTTTTACCCTACAAGATAAAAGGATGAATGACTTGCAACTCATTTATTAATGTAGGAAGAGGTGACCACACCTCATGAGAAAGGCACATCCCCAGAGACGTAGGCATGCCTGGGGCTGGGAGCTTCCATCTGGACCTTCACGTGGGTTTGTGCTAGGGAATGCAGAGAAAAACATTTTCGTTTGTTTGCTTGTTTGCTTTTACTTGTCTGATGTTTACTTTTGCAGGGGAGAAAAGGTAATATTTTTCCTCACCTGTTGCAAGGTTCGTGGCTGACACCCCTACAACCTAAAACAAAAGACAGATTGACAAGAAAAAAGCATAACCAATTTGTTTAATGCAGTGTAAGTTTTCATGACATGGGAGCCTTCAGAAAGGAAGACCCAAATAAATGGGGAAAACTGTATTTTTATGCTTAGGTTTGATGAAGAGTGACCAGTAGTGTGGAGATGTGACTGGACAAAAGGAGGTGTGATCTAATGGTAACAAACTCGGTGAGGGGAACTGAGCAAGGCCTGTTTGTTCAGATTCTTCTTGGCCTCCCTGTGTAACATTCCTTCCCTCCGGGTATAGGGCAGGACACCTGTCACATGAAGGGCTTCAAGAGATGTGGCGGAAGGAGGTCAGAAAGACCTCTCTGCTTCTATGGTTTTTTCAGTTTCCTTCAGCTTAAAATACTCGGTATGCCAAGGTGCCATATTGTGAAGTGGTGTTCCCTGAGCCCCAACATTTATGTTTAAAATTTTTGCTTTTCCCCTCTGACAGAAACACAAATGGAGGTATAAATGTGTTCTCATAGTGTGAGATGTTTTTGCCCATGCTGTGTCTTCTGCGTAGAATGGACTTGTCCTAGTGACAGTTTGATGATTTGGTGAAATTTATTGTTTTAATTTACATTTTTCTAATAGTGAGGGTGAGCATTATTTCATATGTTTATTGGCCATTTGGGTTTCTGATTTAGAGAATTGACTGTGCATCTATTTCTATTGGGTTATTCTTGTACTTTTCTTATTTATTTGTTTTACAAACCAGTGTATATTCTTTACAAATTATGATAATAATCATTTGTGGTTATATATTCTGCAAACATATTCTCCCATACATGGTGTGGGTTAGACAATCAGTATCAATTATTTTATAATTATTGTATTAATTATGTAATTGTGACATGGGACATAACTCTGGGTGATGAAATATGGGTGTTGACTTAATTTTATAGGAAATTGCCAAACAGTCTTGTGGTTTTACCTTTTTTGCATTTATCAGCAACGTGTGAGAATTCCTGTTGCCCCACATCCTTGCTAACAATTGGCAATGTTAACCTTTAATTTTAGCCTTTCTGGAGAGTATAAAGTGGCATATTATTACAGTTTTAATTTGCATTTACCTGATAATTAATGATATTAAGCATTTTTTTATATGCTTACTGGTCATTTGGATATCATATTTGTGAAGTAGTTCATAGATTTTTAACTGTTAGAACATCTTTGTATACTGGAATAAACTCTGCTTAGTCATGACCAATTTTTCTATACTTTTCTTGATTCATTTCGCTAATATTTTATTTAGTATTTTCCATCTTTGTTTATAAATGAGATTGACCTGTAAGTTTTCTTCCTTGTACTCTCTTTGTCCAGTTTTGGTATCCAAGGTTATATAAACTTCATAAAATGAGTTGAGGAAATTTTCTTCTTTTTCTATTCTTGGGACATTTTGATAAGGAAGGGTCATCTGTTTCTTGATGGTTTAATAAAACTTAACTGTAGAACTAGACCTGATGCTTTCATTGATTATGATTCTAATGCAGTATTCTATTTCCTCTTTAGATAATTTCGACAATTAATTGTATTCATTTTATCTCAATTTTCAACTTGATTGGCATAAAGTTTTCTGTAGCATTTCCTTTTGATTTTTTTTTTTTTCCTTTTTGTCTTTTCTTTTTTCGTGACCAGCAACGGATCGCAACCCTCAGTGTCGCGCCCGTACCGGGCCAGGACCGGCCACGGGATCGCAACCCTTGGTGTTGCTCCCGCCCCTCGCTCAGCCAGTGAGAGGCCAGTCTGTATGTGGGATCCGAACCCTCGGCGGGAGCGCCACCGCACTTCCCAATCGGCGCACTGTAGCAGTGCGCCACCGTGCCGGCCCTCCTTTTGATTTTTAAAAGTCGATTGCATCTATAGTTAGGTCCTTTTAAAAAATAATTCTTAGTATTATTTTTTGTGCTTTCTCTTTTTTTTCCCTTGATCAGTCTTGCCAGAGATTTGTCTATTTTGTTGCTCTATTATTTCTTTTGTTGTTAATTTCATTTATTTCTTCTTTTATTTATTACTATTAATTTTTAAAAAATTATTATTTCTGTCCTTGTACTCTTTGATTTTACTTGTTTTTTCTTTTTTTGTTGTTTAGGCTCTTTTGTTTATTTTTTCTAACTTCTTGTAATAGATGCTCCATTTGATACCTTTCAGTTTTTCTTTTTGTTAATAAAATATGCTTTTGGTTTGATTTGAATGTTTGTGTTCCCTCCAAAATTCATGTTAAAACTTAATCTCCTGTGCAACGGTAGTAAGAGATGTGGCCTTTAGGAGATGATTGAGTCATGTAGACTCTGCCCTTGGGAATGGGATTAGGTGCCCTTGCAAAAGGGCTTGCTGGAGGAAGTTTGCCCTCTTTTGCCCCAGTTGTCCCTTCTACCATGTGAGGACACAGCATTTTTCCCCTCTGGAGGATACAAGGTGCCATCCTGGAAGCAGAGACCAGGCTCTCACCAGAACCTGAACCTGTTAGCACCTAGGTCTTGGCGTCCCAGCACTGAGAACTGTGAGAAAATAAATTTTTGTTCTTTCTAAACTACCCAGTCTCAGGTATTTTATTATGGCAACACAAATGGACCAAGACAGCTTTCAAGACTACAAATTTTCCTCTCAGTATCTCTTTAGGTATATCTCACAAATTTTCACGTGTAGCTTTTCTATCATTCAATTCTAAGTGTCCCATGTTTTGTTGTGACTTTTCCTTTGTCCCATGAGTTATTTAGAACTGTTTTCACTTATTGGAGGAAGCTAAAGGTGAATGAATCAATTCACACACACACATACACACACACACACACATACACACACACACACACATACACACACACACACACATACACACACACACACACATACACACACACACACACATACACACACACACACACATACACACACACACACACATACACACACACACACACATACACACACACACACACATACACACACACACACACATACACACACACACACACATACACACACACACACACATACACACACACACACACATACACACACACACACACATACACACACACACACACATACACACACACACACACATACACACACACACACACATACACACACACACACACATTATATATACCTACTATAAAAAAAAAAGAACTGTCTTTTATAAAATTCCAAATTTATGGGTCTTTTGGGGTGAGGTCATCTTTTTCGTATGAATTCCAATCTTATGTATTATGGTCAGAACACCTGCTCTGAGTTGGTTGGTTCGAAAGACACGGGCATCAGCCTTTGGCTCTTGGATCCAAATACTTTGAAATCAGGACTAATGAGACCAAAGAGGATGAAGGTACCAGACAGAATTAGTTTTTGAATGAATCCCACGGAGGAAGAGTAGTCCTTCTGTGATGTTAATTCCGGAGTGAACATGGATTTGGTCCACAGATAGACTTATTTGAAATCCTGGCTTCCTGGGTAATACTCTCAGGGATGCAGGTAATTCTGCCACCACAGTCTGAATAACTGAGTATTAAAGTGGAAGTCCTAGCTGAGATTCAAAGACAATGGGTGAAGCTACCATAGCAAGGGGCCAGACCATGTGCAAATTTGCAGGGAAAATATTCAGAAACTTGTTTTATGTCTCTTAAACATACATGCACATTAGGGATGAAAACGGTTCTGTTTCTGGAGGTTAGCGAGAATTGGTGAAGAGGATTTCTTTTGAGAGGGCTTCATTGTGAGTAGCCCCCACCCCCAGTTGTGCCTGACTTCACCTCTAGCCTAGGGAAGGGCACTTTTTTTTTTTCCTTTTTGTCTTTTTTACTGACAGGTAACGGGATTGCAACCCTCGGTGTCGCGCCCGTACCGGGGACCGGCAACGGGATCGCAACCCTCGGTGTTGTGCCCGCACCATGCTCAGCCAGTGAGCGGGAACCGGTCTCCACATGGGATCTGAACCCTCGGCGGGAACGCCGCCGGGCTGGCCCAGGAAGGGCACTTTAACGGGACTACTCAGAGAGCTGACATGGTCCTTGCAGAATGGAGGACACAGTGGCTTGGTGTCTCACCCCCACTGGGCAAGTTTATAAGGGTAAGAGATGGGCTGGCCAACTGCTTGTGGATGACTCAGAGGTGTGGTGTCTGTGTTGGGATCACCCTGCATCTGGGCAAAAGGACCTGAGTGTTACCTAAGGACTAGATACCTGCATGTGTATGAAAAAGCTGAGTCCCAACCAGTATGGGCTCCTGCAGGGTCAAGGGGACCCAGGTGACAGAAACTGGAGGTAGACTGCCTAGGGGCGGTGGACACAAGAAAGTGAGCAACTGGACTACAGATGAGTTTGTATGGGTCAAGGAAACTGAAGATGAGAAGTCGTCAGCAATGGGAGTCTCTGAATAACTTGTGACAGTACTTCATAAGAGAATCAGGGTGGGGTAGGGCCATCCAGCAAGACCTGCTGAGTTTAGGCTCTCCTGTTGTGGCAGCTCAAGCAGACTGAAACAATGCATAAGCAGATGCTTGTAATGTGATGCGGCGAGTGCAATGATAGACATATGCTCATGGGCACTCTCCTCTCTCCCTCAACCCCAATCCTGGTATCAGAAACAGAAGCTGGAGCATGAGAGGGAAGGTGAGCAAGAAAGATGGAGGTCAACTGCCTCCTCTTCCCAGGTAGCAAGCCACAACTGGGGAGAGGGGGAGTAGCTGTAACTCTGAATAAAGTTAGAAACGTTGACTATTACATGGGATGGACATTCTAACTGCCCCTTTGTGACTCTGCCAGTAGGATTTTTTTTTCCTATAAGTCATCAGAAAAGTCATGGGAATAAGCTGAGTTTTACACAAGGAGAGAATATTTACTTTACTGAGCAAATTTGAAAGGAATACAGAAGGACAAAGTAGGAATGATCAGCAACTGTATTCCATGAATTATGCTTGTTTGGGGCATTGGTTTTATTAATACAAAGTGGAATGCTTGAATTGCTCAGAAAATTATTCCTTTGTGGGGCTTCAATACAAAGAGTTTGATGACCAACGAGGTTGATGGGGCAGCAGGGAATAGTATCAGCCTTAACCTGTTCTCTTTCATGCTCATCCTTACGGGGCTGAGCTTTGGAGGATCTTCCTAAAAACTTTCCTTGAGCCATGTGAGGAGCCAGGTCCACTAATCCATGGCTGGTTCTTGAAGCTGCCCAATACCCCTAAATCTTTTCCTTCAAGTAGAGTCAGGGTCCTGCTCATAGGTTCTGCATCAGGACAAAGGATTAGGATGATGTGGTTTTGATGAATATTCCTATCATGGTGATCACTGTAGGGCCCCCTCCCCTGCGTGCCCATGTGTGTGTGTCTATAATTGCACTCACCATGTCACGTTACAATTATCTGCTTAAGCATTGTTTCAGTCTGCTTGGCTGCCATAACAGAATACCACAGACTGAATGGCTTGAACACCAGAAATCTCTTTCCTCACAGTTTTGGAGGCTAGCAGTTCAAGATTAAGGTGCCAGCATTGATTTAGCTAAGGCCTCTCTTCTTGGTTGGCAGATGGCCACCTTCTTGCTGTGTCCTCACAAGGCCTTTCCTCGGTGTGAGCACATGGAGAGCAATAGAGCTCTGGTATCTCTGCTCCTTCTTAAAAGGACACCAGTCCTATCAGATTTGGGCCCCACACTTATGACTTTGTTTAACCTTAATGAACTCCTTAAAGGCCCTATCTCCAAATATAGTCATATCGGGGGGTTAGGGCTTTAACATATGAATTTTGGTGGGGAGTGAGGTGGGAGGTATGTGTGTGGGGGAACACAATTTAGTCTCCCTAATGTGAACCATTTGGTACCATCTGACTGTGAGATCCTTAAAGACAGAGGCACTCTATTATTCATCTTTGTATTCCTAGTTGTTAGCACGATGCTTAACACCTAGTAGGTGATTAATCAATGTTTTCATGTTTGCTAGTATGATTTCTAGACTCTTTGTTTTGCTGTCTGTATGACTATCTTTTCCTCATGTCCTTGCCTCACACTGTCATAGACACATGTCTATACCAAGTGTAGTAGCCACCACTGCTGTTCACCAGGATGTCTCTGGCTCTCTACTTTCTGCTAACCCGTTGAGATTGCATTTCTTGAACCCCTGTGATTGCATGGGGCCTTGGATTAGTATTGAGCGGTGAGTGGAAGTGACAGGAGTCACATGTCATGGTGCCCAGCAATGTTCTTGATAGAGGTCACTTCATGAGCCTGCATCCTAGAATGAAAGAGAAATAAAGTAGAGTCTCAAGCCAACTGTGGTAAACATGTGGTTAAGCAAGACATGTGTTACCATTTTAAGCTGCTGGGATTTTGGGGTTATTTTTTACTATGGCATAAACTAGCCATTCTAATCAGTATGTTGTCTCATCCCCTTCAGTTCCCTGTACCATCCAAACGGTGCATGGACACACTTAGCCAACTTCACATGACATTTAGTCAGAGGAGAAGGCCTCCCTATTGCACCCTTTCAACTTATTGAAAACCCACTCAGTCTTAAGCTCAGGTTAATTCCTCCTCCATAAGACATTCTTCTGCCACACCCAGTTGGAATCTGTCTTTTCCTCTTTGGGGTGACTTGACTTTCCACTGTACCCTAATTTATACTCAAAGTGCAGTTGTCTGCTTCCCCTACAATATTGTAAGCTCCATGAGGGTAATGATCCTGATGCACTGTCTTTCCACACAGCAACTGGCAAACCTGATAAATGGTGGTTGAACTGAATTGAAGCTTTACTTCCACACCCATCACCATGCTTATGGTCTCCTCCAAAACTGTTAGCAGTGGTGGGTATTCCAGCTTCCTGAATTGGAAAGAACATGGGATTTGGATTCATATAGATACTGGTTTGAATTTTTGACCTGCCATGCACTAGCTGTGTAGTGTCACTTATCCTTTATGAGTGTTGGTTTCTTTATTTGTAAAATGGGGCTAATTCTTATCTTATAGGTTTGTCAGAAAAATTAGACTACAAGTGCCTAATATCCGGCAGTGTCTGGCATAGGGCAGGTGCCAGTTAGTGCTAGCTCCTTTTCTTCTTTAATCAGTCCATTTGGGGAAGCAGGGTTGGAAGCTGAGTGAAGGTTGTCTCTGACAGATTGTAGAGGAGACATTCTGGAACACGTGGACCTCACAATTTCCCACCAGAAGGACATTTGGTGACAGAGAGTGTTGAGAGCCATCCTGCTATAGGGAACAGCTTGGGAGCCTGAGGAATGACACCCCTTATTTAGCTAGACTGCAGGGGGTCCTGTGTATATGGCATGGCTCCATGGAATTTCCTTTTTGTTCACCTTTGGTTGCTTGACAAGGCTTCCCAGAATTAGAAGGTCTCACCTTTTGGCTTAGTATGGCTTTGGGAAATTCCGAGGGCCCTGGAGTTTAAGAAATACAACAAAATTCATTGGTTTGTTCAAAGGGCATTGTCGGTACTAAAGGTGTTTTTTTTTTTTTTTCTTCCTTTTTTTTGTCTTTTTTCGTGTCCGGCAACGGACCGCAACCCTCAGTGTCGTGCCCGTACCGGACCGGGACCGGCAACGGGATCGCAACCCTCGGTGCTGCGCCTGCCCCTCGCTCAGCCAGTGAGCGGGAACCGGCCTGTATGTGGGATCCGAACCCTCGGCGGGAGCGCCGCCGCGCTCCCAAGCGGCGCGCTGTAGCAGTGCGCCACCGGGCCGGCCCCTAAAGGTGTTTTTGATGCATGTTCCTGGTATGGGTTGGCTTGATTTAATTTTGTTATTGATCTTTCTTATTAGTGATGTGTGCATTGACCCATTGTGGCTGTGGTCAAGCTCTTTTATGTGTGGAATGAAGTTATTATGTTGGATTTCTATCCACATCCCCCAGGGAGATGGTGGGTCCGAGTACAGTGGTGTTTACAACTATTTGATCATACCTAGTTATAGATTTCTTTGTTTTTTTCCCCATTCCCACAGTTTCACTTGATTTACCAAGAACATGTTGTTTCCCTAGTAATAATAAGAATGATATAGGTGGGTCCGAGTACAGTGGTGTTTACAACTATTTGATCATACCTAGTTATAGATTTCTTTGTTTTTTTCCCCATTCCCACAGTTTCACTTGATTTACCAAGAACATGTTGTTTCCCTAGTAATAATAAGAATGATATAGGTGGGTCCGAGTACAGTGGTGTTTACAACTATTTGATCATACCTAGTTATAGATTTCTTTGTTTTTTTCCCCATTCCCACAGTTTCACTTGATTTACCAAGAACATGTTGTTTCCCTAGTAATAATAAGAATGATATAGGTGGGTCCGAGTACAGTGGTGTTTACAACTATTTGATCATACCTAGTTATAGATTTCTTTGTTTTTTTCCCCATTCCCACAGTTTCACTTGATTTACCAAGAACATGTTGTTTCCCTAGTAATAATAAGAATGATATAGGTGGGTCCGAGTACAGTGGTGTTTACAACTATTTGATCATACCTAGTTATAGATTTCTTTGTTTTTTTCCCCATTCCCACAGTTTCACTTGATTTACCAAGAACATGTTGTTTCCCTAGTAATAATAAGAATGATATAGGTGGGTCCGAGTACAGTGGTGTTTACAACTATTTGATCATACCTAGTTATAGATTTCTTTGTTTTTTTCCCCATTCCCACAGTTTCACTTGATTTACCAAGAACATGTTGTTTCCCTAGTAATAATAAGAATGATATAGTGTGTTTTTGTTAGTTTGAGTAGGATCATTTAAATTGTCAAACATAACTAATCAATGTTATTAAAATCAAGTATAGTAAGTATAAGTAAGATTAAAAAAGGATTAAATTGTAAGCTAAGAAGGTTAAGAATTATAGTTCAAACTAAAAGTGTAACACTCTTTAAAGCCATAGATGCTGCTATTGTATAGTTTCCTGGCCACAAGCCACAGGCTTTGGGGTGAACTATTGATGCATGAGTAGATGTTTTTGTCACAGCATGAGTGCCTTGGAACATTTTGACTTTTCTTTTTCAATAGAAACAAAATAAGAAATGTTTTGATTAAAAGATAAATCATCATGTAAAAAATTAAGTAAAAAGATATAAGTAAAACAAGATTGATGTGGTCATTGTCCACATTTGCACTAGACATCTGTGGTCTGTGTCTTTTTTCTTTCACCAAATCCACACCACCTGTTCAGGTCCAATGAATCCTGTGGAGCTGGTCTCCAGCAAGAGGGCATCCCGTAGAATCCTTTTTCATTTTTTCTCTAATTTTAGGCAACTCTAAAGCTCACTCCTGAACCCATTAGTGAAGGTTAAGGCATGACGGTAAGATATTTATTTAGGTACTGGACATCTACAAAAGGTGGTTTATTGCTATTCTAATAGGACATTTCATCCAGAAAATTCCTAATGTGAGATCTTTCTTATCCTGATAAGTTCATCTTTGCACAGGAGCATTAGTAGTCAGTGGTCTTTCAGTTTTGGGGGGCGGTGAACCACAATCAAGTTGGCTTAAACAGGCACGGGAATTATTGGTCCATTTAACTGGGAAGTCCAGGGGTAGCTCTGGATTTGGGCTCGGTTGGACCAATAGTTGTCAGCAGAACTTTGATGCAATTTCTTAGCTTTGTTTCTTTTCTCTCTTAATCTCATTCTTTTCTTTCCCATAATAGACAAGTTGTTCCCTTCTCAGGCAAGTAAGATGCGTGCAGAAAGTTCTAGGCTGACTTATTCCCACTTACTGGCTCTGCCAGAAAAGTCCTGGTGAAGAATCCAAGTGGTCTGATCTGAGTCGTATGGTCATCCCTGAACAAAGTACTGCTGCAGGCTTGGGGGTGATGGGAATTGAATTCTGGTTGATTGGACTGGGTTTCAAGCCCGTGCCAGTGGGTGGGGGAGGAGGTGAAGGGAATGTCCCATGATTGGCAGCCCCTCTGGCAGCCCCTCAAGTCCCCATTGACTAGGGAAGGGGTGTCTCTGAGGAAGAGGCTGGCTAGGAAAATAAAATATGGTGCCCTATTCTACAGAACTTTTCAGTTTCCTCAGTCCTTGCTCTGTTTTATTATTATTATTTTTCTCTAGAGGACTCCTTTCATTAAGTGTTTTCCTTACACATAACACATTTTCTTCTACTGTTGTCTTCTACTCAGAGTTCACTCATTATTTAATTAGAATTGGAGTGCGTCTTAACCTTTCCCCAATATGCAAGTTCAAATGGTGAACACCCAGTGGATTCCTTGGGAATGTCTCTGTGAGGAAAGAATGAAGACTATAACATCATGTAACTGTTAGGTTGATCAGCTGCTCATTTCTTAAACATTTTTTCCAGAGTCAAAAAAGTGCGTTGGGTGAAAGTTCAGCCTTCACACAGGTAGTGAAGGAGACAAACATTGCGACTTCCAGGGAGCCTGTGGCAGAGGATATGACTTTAAAAGCATGATCTCATGCCTTGGTCACCTAGCAAGAGGACCACTCTATAATGCAAACCTGGTGAGACTCAAGACTTATATTTGTTGTCTTGGATCAGATTTTGGTGGTTGATGTTGAAAGTATGACCAAATACTCAGGTCGGATCCTTCCCTACCAATCACCCCATATTTCTCAGGACAGCACAAATGACTGAGATACCTGCATAGGGTTCTCAGAAAAGGCTTGGTTGAAGCATATTGCACGGGTCTGAGACCAAAATAGATTCTTCCATCTCTTCCAAGAACCAGAACTTTGGGATTTTTACTACCCTCTGGTTGGCCACATGGAGGAATAAAATTGAACAGGTGTTGAGTGATTGATACGGTTAGATCCGCAGAGGAGGCTGGAACTTATCTCCTTCAGCTGCATGTGTGAGGACAGAAGATACTAGAGAAGCTTTGGTGCTTCTTTTCCATGTTGACAAGATTTCTGATTCTTCTGCATCAAGAGGAGAACTCCCAGGTGAGTGAGTGCAGCCTTTCAAGGCTCAGCAACCCCACCCACGGTCATCGCAGCTCAGTCAATGTTCTGGACTCCAGACAATCAGATCACTACCTCTTCCTTTGAGGGGAGTGGGTAATGAGACCCCACAAAAGAAGAATTAGGTCTGGCACGGAAGAAAGACTTGAAATGGAAACTAGACCCATACCTCTCACAATATACTAAAATCAACTCAAAATGGATTAAGGATTTAAATATACACCCTGAAACAAAACTTATTAAAGAAAACATAGGAGAAACACTTCAGGAAATAGGACTGGACACAGACTTCATGAATACGACCCCAAAAGCATGTGCAACCAAAGGAAAAATAAACAAATGGGATTATATCAAACTAAAAAGCTTCTGCACAGCAAAAGAAACAATTAACAGAGTTACAAGACAACCAACAGAGTGGGAGAAAATATTTGCAAAATATACATC
>NW_007729420.1:120336-133578 GCF_000696425.1 Galeopterus variegatus | reverse complement strand
GAATGAAATACTGCCATTTGCAACAACATGGATGGACCTTGAGAGAATTATATTAAGTGAAACGAGTCAGGCACAGAAAGAGAAATACCATATGTCCTCGTTTATTGGTGGGAGCTAATAATAAATAAATAAATTCACACACACACATACAAAAAGAACCGGGGGTGGGGGAAGAAGATATAACAACTACAATTCCTTGAAGTTGATATGACAAGCAAACAGAAAGGACATTGTTAGGCTACAATTCCTTGAAGTTGATATGACAAGCAAACAGAAAGGACATTGTTAGGTGGGAGGGAGGAGAGGGAAGAGGGAGGGAGGTTTCGGTTATGGGTAACAATAATCAACCACATTGTATATCGACAAAATAAAAATGTAATTAAAAAAAAAAAGAAAGACTTGAAATGATCCCTCCCCAGTATTTTACTTTGTTTCATCTTCTGGCCTAATTAAAAAATCTGAAAACACTGGCCTGTTGGCCTTCTGAGACCACTGAAAACATAACCATAATATCTACCCATTGTTGTAGTTGATTAGAATGTGACATATATACAAAAGAAGATGGTGAGCCAATTCAAACACTTTATCTTGTATAGGCATTTCTGCAAAGATGTGATATGAACATTCTTAAAAAAACCTACATTCTACAAAATCACATACTGGAAATAACAGGGGTTGTGGGAAAATAGGGTGAGAAACAGTAATTCAACTTCATCATCAGAACATTGAAAACCAATTGCAATCCTAGTAAAAATACTAGCACAGTAAAAAAGCCATGTTAAATCTTTAATAGATAAAAAAAAAATACTGCCGTAAACCTGGACTTTACATCAAAAAAAAGCTGAATGCAAGTGTGGGTAAGGAAATGTTGTGGCTAATGAGTTACAGAGACAAGGACTAAATAAAAATTGGGTAGAACCACACAATGACCACATCAGAGGTCGAGCACGTGGTCTCACCAAACTAGGAGAAAGAAGGTTGGGTGATGGGCATCACGTGTGATACCATATCCCTTCCCAGCTTGTTCCATTCAATGCGAAACATTAAAATGTTGGCAAAAACTGTACATGAACTAACATGACTTCTGTGTTAAATTATCATTGTCTCTTTATTTTCCAGTCTAGTGTGAACTAATTTGCTTTATAAAAACATGAGTTGTAGAAGAACATATTGTATATTTCCGAGACACATGCTAACAAATATTTTATGTCATTTTCAGTTTCATCTATAAAATAGGAGTAAGAATGTTTGCCTTAGATCTATTGAATGAAATCATGCACGTGAAAGCTTAGGTAACTGATAATTGGTCGTGCAGGAACTTGGTAATAAGGTGTTATAATTGCTTAACACTATTCTTTTTCTACTTTCTTGCTTAGAAGCTTTGGGCAAGTTACTTTAACATTTTGTGCCCCAGATATATATAATAGGTGTAAAATGGGGAGAATATGAATATCTACCTCATAAAGCTATTGTGAGGATCAAATGAAACGATATATAAGGTACTTAGAACAACTCTGATATAAATAAGTGTTTCTTCCTGCTAAAAAAACAACACATTTAAGGTGGAATTAAGCATCTTTCAGCACTTCAGAAAAACAAAAACAGAAACACAACCCTCAACCAGATGCCCCTCCAGACTTTCTAAATTCTGCCAGTAGCACATGCCATCTTTTTTGAGGGGATAATCTCATTTCCTTCATCCTCCATCCATCCTGTAATCTGGAGCTCTCAGTCTCTCTTTTCCCTGCTCAGAAATAGTCACTGTCTTTTATTGTACGCAGTTGGTTTCTCAATATTTACTTATTTGTTTAATCTATCACATACTTATGTAGTGCCTATTGGGTACTGTTCTAGGCACAAACATTAGCTCATTTAATTCTATGAAGTAGGTATATCATCATCTCCATATTGTCAATGAGGAGGAGACAAACAGAGAGAGGTTAGAAAACTTGGCCAAAGCACCCAGCTTATGAGTAGCATGGCTGAGACTGAGTATAGGTCCATCTGCTGCCTAGAATAGTGGTCCCAACCTCATCCCATGCTGTGGGGCGGGTTCAGTCAGCCCAGCTGATTGCTTTGGTTGTGTCCCTTGTCCCTGGCTCTTTCTTGAGGTTCTTGGGTAAATGCACAGATGGACTCAGTCAGCACAGTCTGGCTGGCGTTAGTCTTCCAGATCCTTCCTCAGGGAACTCTGGGAAATGGAGTCTGACCTTGCAGGAGGAAAGCACAGAGACAGCCTCTGAAATGTCTCCCCTCACAAAACAACACTTACACGGGCCAATGCAATCATTTCTAGAAAACACGTTATCTATTAAGAAGTTATAGGTATAATCATTTAATTCATTCAAACTACATTCTGTGAAAGGATGATTTCCCAATCCTAGTTTTTTTCCTATCCTCAAAAGTTCTTTTTTTTACTTCCAAAGGAAAAACTTATTATACATTTTCCTTCATTTAAAAAAATTTAACAACTGATTTGTGTGTTGCATGAAAGTTACACATTTTCTAAGATGCATTTGCTATTTTATTTTCTTTCATTCAAAAATGTGTCAGTAATCTTTTTGTTAACATGAAGATAAAGGATTAGTAATGCAAGATGCAGTTTTCTTGTAACCTTCTTGAAAGCAGACTATAGTTTCTTATCTGGCTCCAACATTCAGTTTCCTGAATTGAAAAAAAGGCGACTTAAAATGAAGTAAACCACATTTGACTCCTAAGAGCATCGCTAGCAGGGAAATGTACTGAGAAAGGCAGACTTGGTTGGATTCCAGAAAGCCCCTCTGCTCCCCAAGTGAGGAGTTGACTAATTTTGCATTTTAAAGTACAATATTAATGCAGGAAGAATTGTGAATTGTCTCTCATTTGATCACTAATCAGAAGATATGTATGATTTTATTCTCTGAAAATTCAGATGGTTAGGAAAAAAACCCAGAGAGGTGTAAGTCTTCATGATTTCAGTTTAAAATTTCATTTTATTTATTGAGTGCCTACTCTGAGGAAGGAACTTAGCAAGGTGCTGAGAGCACGCAGAGAGGAAGAAAAGCCCCTGCCCTTGATGGAAGATGTCTACTCTCCTTGACCCTCGATGGTGGAGGAGGCCTGTGGGGTGGAGGAAAATGCAACACTTGGTTTTCACTCTCAACTGCAATGTTCATGTATAGCAAAGGGAATTTATAAGGGTTTTGCCCTATTTTATATGGTCTGAGTGAACTTGCCACAACCTCCGTTTCGATGGGTGTGTAAGTGAAGGTGGGAACTCAAGCTGTTTGAATTGTCATCTGGATGTAGATGGGGAATCATTTCCCCCAGAATCTCTTGAGTCAATGGATCAGGCTGAGGGGCTCCTGAAGCCTGTAGTGACCCCTCATATGTGCAAATTACACAACATGAACATCCGGCGTTGAGGGACACTGGTGACTGTGTCACCATACAGTGTCCAGAGCAAGCCCAGGGCATTTTAAAAATATGCTGCCTTCAGGCCTTCAGCTCAGCCCAGCAAACACCTGCAGCAAACACCCTGCTCTGTGCCAGACCCTGGCCTGGGCCCTGGAGGAGCAGAGGTGAAGGAGACCCATCCCTGCCCTGCAAGAAATACTTTCAACATGCAGTAATTTTTCAGATGGAGGTGAGTGCCAGTCCTGTGAGGGACAGGGGAGGGGCACACAGACCAACCTGGGGTTCTGAGAAAACTTGGAGGAAACGGTAGTTGAGTGTTGATGTGGGTATAAGAGCTGGCCAGTAAGGGAACGTGAAGGGCACCATGGGCAAACAATAGCAGAAGGCTCTGCCCTGTCGTTGGTCAGGCCTGGCAGGTATCTGTGGGATTTTGCAGTAGAGGCTGTTGGTGTGCTTAGGAAGAGTGGGTCCGCGATGCGATGGGAGCCTCATATCCGAGAGATCTGTAGGTGCAGGAGATGGACCTTGAACTGATTCCCGCCCGGTTGGCTCCATTTCTCTCCACTAGGGCAGCGAGACTTTCTGCTGAGAGGAGCGCGTGGGTGAAGCTGCTGATGGCATAGGTGAAGGAGCCCACCTGCAGACAAGCCAAGGAGTGCAGATCAGGAAAGGGGGCATTGGTTTAGATGGGGGGTGGCTGGCTTCAGGCAATTGGTGGGACTGATTGGGGGCTGAGTTTTGCTGGGCGGGAGAAATGGAAAGGCAGGAAGCACAGGAGTAAGGAGCTTGATGAAAGTGGTCCGGAAAATTAACCATTTGCTCTGCCCTGGGTGAGGTGGGAAGGGAGGCCCTGGAGGGCTAATGAGCTGGAGAAGGGGGAGGGATTAAGGCACTCTAGGTCTCCTTCTAAATGCAAATATCCCTGATAGGGCAAATGAAGACGCCCTAATACCATTAAACCTGAATCCACTAGGACTTTTTCCTCTAGGCTTGGAGAGTCTGTGCGAAGCCCTTGGGAGGACGAACTTCTGGCAAGAACGGGGAGAGCGTGGGATGGTGAGGCCTCCTCCTCCCTGCTGTGTACATTGGGCTGTTGATTCTTTTTTTCTGGTTTCAATGAAAGTGTTTTCTAAATGTTACCTTGAAACGAACCAGAAAATGTCTGGAAGGCAGCTACGTTAGGCTCAAAACATCTAAGTGCTGATCTGCCTGGGGTAAGAAATGCTCAGACACGTAACACAACTGAGATGGATCAGAGAGATGAGGCCAGGGGAGGAAGTTAAAATAGGTGGATCTTGGGAAGAATATTCCAGAAGAGGCAGTGCCTAGTACAGGGTCGGTGTTCAGTAGAGTCATGGAATTAAACTGAATTCAATTGTAGGCTCCTGGAGGAGTTTGGGCAGGCTGCTCAAAGAAGGGGAAGCTCGTAGCAGGAGCTGTTCTACAGAAGCCTGTGGAGCCCAAGGAGACAGTGTCCCTGCTTTGCTGTCACAGTCATGGGTTGCTCCTTTGCACACACCTCATCCTCACTAGACTGGGCAGTATGTTCAGGCCAAATGCGGTTTTGTTCTCTGATCCCCCAGCACCCAGCCTGACCCCCAGAACACACTCATGGATGAATGTCTCACCCAGTGTAGGTTCCACCTTTGAGAAAGTGAATTAGAAAAAAGTGGAGAGAAGAGAAATGTGAGGGCTACGAGGAGGTCTGGTTGGCAGGGGAGGGCAGGGGCTGGCATTTGCAACTTGTGCGTTGTGCTGCTTGTCAGAAGTACTTCCCACTCCATTGAAGGAGCTCCTGTGAGCAGGATGGTTATTCTGAGAGGCAGAAGGGTGGATAGTGGGACAACAGCTGTCTACTGAGGTTTCCTCTCCTCCGACCATGTTGTTCCCAAACTCTTCAATTTCCACTGTCTCCGCCAGTCTGCAAGTGACCTTTCTCCACCATCCTACACAGTCTGTCACATTCATTGAAGGAAAGACGCAAAAGAACACAGAAAGAGTCAGTTCTTGGCTATTGAGTTTCTAAATAGACTTAAAAATAGAGACAACATCTTGAAAGCCAATGCTTTTGATTTGAAATTTTTTCTTCTTCAAAATAGCCCTAAAGAAAGCTGGAAAGAAAATTCACTACAAACCAGTGGTTTCCCCCCCTCCCCCGTCAGACTCAGCAGGCTCCCTTGTCCTTTTAATTAAACCTTTCTATTGCAGAAAATTTCAAACATTCACACCAGTTGAGAGAACAGAAAAACGAGGCTGATGTTCCCCTCAACCAGCTTCGACAATGACTGACACGTGGCTGTCTTGTTTCACCTCAACCTGACCTGCTCCACCACCTGCAGGATTTCAAAGCTAACCACAGCATTTTATCAGCAAATACTTCTCGACGTAACCACTTAAAATAAAGGACTCTTTCAGAAAACATAAACTCAATGAGATTATTATATCTAAAGACAATTAATGATAATTTCTTAATTACTGCCTTCACATTTTCCTGACTAAAGTACACATTTTTAGCAATTTTTTGAAACCTCGTTTTATTACTGGTCTTTTGCAAAGTCCCCTTTATTATCCTGAAATCAAACTGAAAGATACATCTGACCTACCTAGTAATTAATAAAAATCAATATAATGCCGTAACTCAAATATGAAGGAGAAATAAAAGATACTTAAAATAAAACATGTATGTCAACATTTAAGTGCGTGGACACTACTACACTAGAAGATACAGTAGTGGCGTTTGATGCTTAAACTTGAACATAGAGCCACAACGAATGTGACGACGTTGAACATGGAGTGATACAGGGGTGTCATGTGGTGATCTAACTATTATAAATTACATCGCCATTAGTGACATACTTTTCTGAAATGATAAACAACTCTTGAAAAAATTTCGAACAGAATAGGGTACAACCTTTCCTTGATTTATAATATTGTTTCTTTCCCAGGAAATTCAGTGTGTACTTAACGTGTGCAAAAATTACTTTGTGTTTATATGTAAAATGGAAATAGGCTGTGGGTGCAGATAATCACAAGTAATTTTTAAACCTATATGACTGTCTGGGGGAAATACTCAAAAATCATGTGGTATGCAGAACAATTCTCTATTGGTGGGACCATCCCGAGCATTATGAGATGTCTATTAGTATTGGCTCCTGCCCACTAAGTACTAGAACTATTTTAGGTTAAAGACGGCAGAAGAGACTTGAGCACTAAATTCAATGTATGATCCTTAATTGAATACTGGATAGAACTAAAACCCAACTATAAAGAACATTATTGGGATAATTGGGACATTTGAACACTAAATTATATAACGGATCATCTAATTGACAGATATTATCATTGTATAATATCAATGCTAAATTTCTTGATTATTTGGATTATTATGGATCTATTCTTGCAACTCTTCCATAGATTTAAAGACTTTTGAAATACAATATTTTGGGGGAGATATCTTCACAAGTTTTCAAAATTGCCATGGGGGAAGTACCACTTACTGAGAACTGGTGCTGTAAGTAGTAGATTGCAATAGATCCAGAGGGAAGGAGATTAATTTGGGGAAGGAAAAGTGTTAGAAATAGGAGTGAGTTCCTTCCTTGTGCCTTGTCTTGGGCTGGATGCCAGAAATGGCACCTAGAAACTCTAAATTTGGGTTGCTGAGAGTAGTAATGACTTGTAACCTAGTTTTCCTCTGGAATTTTAGAAGTGGAAACCTTGTTATTAATATTCCCAGGCCACAAAAGTATGGGAGAAGTAAATTCCCAGAGGCCTCAGAATATTGATGGAGAGCATTGGAAAGTCCCCGCGTCCCTAGGAGACGTACATAAATGGCTGATAAAGGGTGAAGAGCTCATGTTAATCAATACCGGCACAGGCCCAGAGGCACCCCCCAGTCCCACTCCCACATCCTGGACTCTGGTGCTATCCTTGGATTTAGCTACTATTCTGGGTAAAAAGGGGAGTACGGGCGAGGGGTGGGGTGGAGGACAAGGGACACACAAAATTTGAGTTAAATTTAAAATGTCTGAGTGATCACTAATTTGATTGAATTTAACTAGAGGTGACTGAATTGTTTTCTGCTGTCAGGTGGAAATGGGGTCTCGAGGTAGAAATTGAGTTGAATTATAAAAAATTAAGTTACATTTCTTTTGGCAAGCTTGATTGTGTGACTTGAGAAAACTTGAATCTGCTAAAGTAGCTAGATCATCTGTGTCCATGGAATGGTATTCACTTTCTAAATTCTACAGGACACTTTTATTTATTTTATTTCATGTTTTTCAGTGCCATCAGTTCAATTCTCAGAGATGTGGGAAGGTCAGGGGAATCACCGTATAATAGAATATATTGGAAAGATGACAGGACATGGGACACAGGATTGTGTAAATACAGAAATACCATTTTGATAGGGGCAGGAAACTGCTGGGAAGAAGTTGTTTCTGAGATTGTGAGTAGAGAAAAGTTCCAGAAGTCTTGTGGGGAGGGGCAGGGGAGGTGTCTCTTTCCCAGTTCTCTAATCAAGAAGAGATGAGGAAGGCAATTTGTTCATTTAGTTAAAAAAGTATCAATTTGAAAAAGTGTTTGTATTCCTAAATGAGGCCTGTAGAGACTGTATGGGTTCCCTGTGAAACAAAGCCCTGTGCCTTCAGCCCGGCTCCCTTTGTTTAATCAGAGGAAGCCACAGGAACGAGCAGGGGCAGATGGCTGAGATACTATCTCGGCAGCCCCAGGACTTAGGAACATTAATTTTAAAGGGGGATTAAAGCACAGAAGAACATTTAAAAAACATCATGCATTTTCATAAGCACCTAGGCAGCTCCCTGGCTAGATGTTTATGTCGTGGGTCTTTGGAACAGAAAGTGTGATAGGAGCAGGGCAGCTCTTATTTTGATCTGTGTATGGGGGGTTAACCAATATTTCTCTTGCTAAAGTATCAGGAAGAGTTCTTCCCTTGTCCCGTTTTTGGTTGCTTGGCCCATGGGAAGGAAAGAAAGTCTTCTGTCATCCCAGCTTGGTGGCTCATGGTGGCTCTGGGAACTGAAGCCTCTCTTAAGACACTGTTGTGCCCATGAGGGAGTCCTTGGTGTGTAGGAGCAGTGAGGCAGTCCATCCATTCTGGACCATGCCTCAGAATGTTTTACTTCCCTGCACGTTAGAAATCAAGTCCCTCTGGTGTTGTGGTCTCCTGACTAGTGAATGTATCCCCCTAATGATTTCCGAAGACTTTCCAAGAGGCACGAGGGCACCCAGGTAGTTTAGATCCCCATATTCCACATGTCTTCTTTCCTAATATTAATCCACCTGGGAACATGTCTGAGGCCTGCAGACATGTTCTTTTCCATCTTCCCTTGTACTCTCCCTTTGGCACCCCTGTCTCTTGGCCATGGTGCTTTGCCTCAGGATGGATAAACCTTTGGGGGCAAGGAACAAAAGGTGCTGGGTTGGGAAGTGACTGGGTCACAATTCCTCTGACTATTCAGTTGGTTTCTGACTCTTCATTTTCATCAAAATTGATGTGTCCTGTGTCCCTGCTGCACACCCCTCCCTGTTTTACCCAGGGTAGCATTGCAGACATAGGTGTGTTTTGTAGCCAATGGTGTCTTACGATTCCTTTGGTTGGTTCTCAGTCACAAGGTAGTTTTATTGCCTGGCAATTTTGAGAAAGTTATGGCATTAAAACTTGCAGAATGGTGTCTGTGGCTTGGAAGAAAATCTCAGAGACAATAGTGGAGCACTCATAAGAAATGTCTCTTTACCAGTGTTCTGGATGGCACAGTTGATGACGCTGGGCAGAAAACTGTGGTCATTAAGGTCTGCGCTGAAAAACGATTCAGAAGAACTGGACTCAGAATGTGAAGATGTTTTAGGAATACCTTAGCTCATTTATTCCTCTTATATTACCCTTTTTATCAATGCACGAGAATGTCACATAATCAGAAACTGTGTCAGACCTTCTTTGCTGGGCCTTCTGGTGATTATACACTCTGACGTTTACCCCTGGATTCTGCAGTTCAAGGTGGGGATGGGGTGGCTGCGGGTATCAGAGACGAAAGACAGGACTTGGACAAATGCTACAACATAAAACAACAAGACTTCTTTAAAAGGGAAAGGAAAGGCTGTGGAGAAGTAAAAATGATGAGGTGTTTCTTGCGACAACTGGTGACCCTGATAATTATTTCAAAGTCAGTTATTTTGAATGGTTTAAGGTGTTAACCTTGGCCCAGACCTGCTGCCTTTACCAATGGAGGCTGAAAATGTCCAAAGTGAATTACACAGAGGCTGGGCCTCTTGGCATTCTGAATTAGATGCCATTTTTAATTTTTATTTTGTCATGGTTGCTGTGTGTGTGTGTGTTTGTGTTTCCAAAAGCAGTTCAGGCCCTAGCATTGCAAGCTGCTCTGTTAATACCCAGGCTGCTTTGCTATCTCCTATCTTTGTTCCTCACCTCATTTTGAAGGATTGTTACACATTTGTAAGTACAATGGGATTATTTATTCATTGTGTCTGTCCACTCTTTGCTGTGCCACAAAAGGAGAAATAGCCTGCACTGCGACTTAAGAGCTTTCTGACCGCTCCAAAGTCATGACATTTCCTTTGCCTTTTGATGGCTGGCTTTGAAAAGCGGAGGAAGCTGGGTGACAAACTCTGTTGGCTTCAGGAGGGAGATGACTTGTCGTTGTTGTGAAAAAGCATATTTAGTCACTTTTAAAAAGCAAATTGCAGACTTAATAGAGCCACACAGTCTTCTTTGGAGATTGCTACAAGGTGGATTGTCTTGATAAAACATTTGAAGCCAGAAATCCATCAAGCGCCAGTGAATATAAGCACTGACCTGAACCCAAGCACACAACGTTCTCACCAAACTTCAGAATTATTATTTTTTTAATAGAGAAAGGATAACTGTCCAGTACCTTTCATTTTGTCTTCTTTGCAATTCTTCTTCCAGTTCCAAATCAAATGAAAGAGTCTGATGATGAACTATTTTGAGTCTATCTGAGACCATAAGCATTGGTATCTGTAGGCTCAGCTTTTTGGGTTTCTGCAGAAGCTATGAATGTGCACTTGAAGCTGAGCATTTAGCAGGTCCTTTCATGGCCAAGGGCACATCTCTGTATTAAATAGAACAAATGCCTTCTCAGCATCATCCACTCCCAAGCCCCTCAATCATTATAATGTTTCCTATAACTTTTTGGGTGATATTGACAGAACAAGGCCCAATCATGTTGATTTCCTCCTCGGCACTTACCTGTCTTCGAGGTGAGGGTAGAGTCTTCAGGCACAACTGCACTTTGCCTGATACAGATGCTGGTGAGTGAGAGAGTCAATTGTTACTTTTTTTTTCTATTAAAGTCATAGCTGTACTTCGTGATACTATGAGTAGTTAACTATGTTTTAATTACTAAGCCCTTTCCCAAACCTTCATTGTTTTCTATTGTTAAAGAGAGGTAACACACCCTTTGTACTCACGAACTGTTGATAAATCGCAAATTCCATGGGCTATCTTGAGAAAACTAAAAGCTGAGATTTAAAAAGGGATTTTATTTGAAAAAGAAAACATACACCTTGCAGAACGATTGTGCTCTGCGGTGAGCAATGGATTGAACAAGAAGAAGGGAAGACTAAGGCTAGGAGGAGGGGCCCACTGGAATGGCCCCTTGTCATGGCCCCTGCTCTCAGGGCCTCCAGCCCAGGCCCTGGAAAGTCTTCCTCTTCTCTCCCTTGCTTCTTTCCTTTCTGGAAAAGGAAAATGCAGAAAAATAGAAAGATCGATGTAAGATCAATACTTGTGCATTCGCTACCCAGAATTAACTAATATTAACACTTAGTTATTTTTTTGTTTTTTATTTTTTTCCTTTTCCTTTCTGGAAAAGGAAAATGCAGAAAAATAGAAAGATCGATGTAAGATCAATACTTGTGCATTCACTACCCAGAATTAACTAATATTAACACTTAGTTATTTTTTTGTTTTTTATTTTTTTCCTTTTTGTCTTTTTTACTGACTGGTAACGGGATCGCAATCCTCGGTGTTGCGCCCATACTGGGGACTGGCAACGGGATCACAACCCTCGGTGTCGCACCCGCACCCGCTCAGCCAGTGAGCAGGAACCGGTCTCCACATGGGATCCGAACCCTCGGCGGGAGCGCATACTGGGGACTGGCAACGGGATCACAACCCTCGGTGTCACGCCCGCATCCGCTCAGCCAGTGAGCGGGAACCGGTCTCCACATGGGATCCGAACCCTCGGCGGGAGCGCCGCCACGCTCCCAAGCGGCGCACTCTCCAGTGCGCCACCGGGCCGGCCCAACACTTAGTTATTTTTGCTTTAGGTTTTTAAAATCATTTAAAGGAAATAGAATGTTACTAAAATTAAAGTCTCCTTTATTTTCTCCCTCCCAATACCATTTGTGTTCCTCTTTCTCCAGGAAAGAGAACGCTATAATTTCGTTCTATTTTTCTCTCCATGAAAAGCCTGCAGTATTGCTAGTGCCATTGTTATTATTTTAAAAATGTAAATGGTACCGTAGTGTTCATGGTTGCTCTCTTTGCTGTCACACTCAACATTCTATCTTCCATATCTTTCTGTGTTGAGACATGTGTATGTCTGTGTTGATTAATTTTAATTTCTGTATCGTATTTAATTGTATGAGTCTATCAAAATCTCCTCTAGATGTGTCCACACACTCAGGTATTCTGTCATCTTCTTGAAGTGTCCCTGGGGTCCTCTAACCCTCCCCAATCAGAACTGCTTGCCTCTCTCCATGAAAAGCCTGCAGTATTGCTAGTGCCATTGTTATTATTTTAAAAATGTAAATGGTACTGTAGTGTTCATGGTTGCTCTCTTTGCTGTCACACTCAACATTCTATCTTCCATATCTTTCTGTGTTGAGACATGTGTATGTCTGTGTTGATTAATTTTAATTTCTGTATCGTATTTAATTGTATGAGTCTATCAAAATCTCCTCTAGATGTGTCCACACACTCAGGTATTCTGTCATCTTCTTGAAGTGTCCCTGGGGTCCTCTAACCCTCCCCAATCAGAACTGCTTGCCTTCCACACTGGCAGCACATCTGTTATCCTAAGAATTTTCCTTTCGCCTTTCCCGTGTTGGATTTCTTCTTCCCCAGATTCCCCGTCCTCCTCTTTCTTGGTTTACTCCTTTGTTTCGGCACAGAGCATATCACAGCAGCTTCCTGCGAAGACGTGCATGGGAAATAAACTTTTCAAGAATTTGGATGTCTAACAATGTCTTTATTTTGCTCTCAAACTTGGTACTTTCACTGGATGTACATTGTAGGTTGAAAACAACTTTCCTTCAGAATCTTAAAGGCAGTGCTCCGCTGTCTGTTCCATTCAGAGTGTTGTTATTTAGGGCTGTGAAGCTGTTCTGATAACTGCTCTTTGTTTGATACCTCTCACTATTGTTTTTCCTCTTTGGAAGATTGAAGGGTCTTCTAGTATTTTGAAATTTCATGATGGTACGTCCTGATGTGGATTAATTTCCATCCATTTGCTGGACAGTTACTGAACACACTGGGAAGCTACTGGCCTGCTCAGTTCTGGGAAATTCATTGAATTATCTTTCTAATAATTTCCTCTCCTCAATTTTGTTTACCATCTTTTTCTGAAACTCCTGTTATTTAGATGTTAGGTCTCCTAAATCATTTCTTCTAAATTTTTTATAGTTTCGCTTCTATTTTTAATCTCCTTATCTTTTTGTTCTACTTTAAAGCACAGTCTCTTAACTTTTTAAAAAAAAATCCTTTTAACCTTCAAAATGAAGTTTTTCCTTTTTGGCTATCATCTTTTTAATTACTAAAGGTCTTTAAAAAAATCCTATCTTTCTTTT
>NW_007729420.1:118078-119537 GCF_000696425.1 Galeopterus variegatus | reverse complement strand
TCAAATTGCTTTTTTAACTTCTGTCTTTCAATTAGCAGACTTCCTCAAATGCCTGGGGATCCTTGGCTGTCCTCTCATATTTGAGTGGGGCACTAAACCTGATTAGGACTGGCTAACTACAAGCCTCACTATAAGGAGATCTGGCTGGGCCTTTTGTTTAGAAACTCCTACCATCATTTTATTCCTTTAGGTCTTTTTATTGGGCTGAACATATTCCATAGAAAATGCTTTGCATGTTTTTGATTGGAACTTAATGTAAGCCTGGCTGTCAGAATTTTGGGAATCAAGTGGAGAAAAAAGGCTGGGAGTCTCAACCTTCAGAATTAAGAATTTTACTTTAATCCCCCTATTTTCATAAAAGTACCCCTGCCCTCAACTAGCCTGGTATTCCTCCATCATAGACCTTCCATTTTACCCTCTCCAGAATAAATAATAGGGTCAGCGAGGGGCAGTTTCCTTAATGGGCAAAGTGAAGATGGGGATCTGGGAGTCTAAATGCTCCCTAAACAGACCTTAACCTATTTTCTTGTTTACAGCTCACATTTCCTCTTGTGTCCTGTTCAGTGGTACTGGTAAAGCCAATTGATAAATCATTTGGCAATTCTGTTCAGTAAATCAGAGGTGTTTCTTAATTTCTTCACTGCCAGTTTAGAATTTGGCTTTCCAGGATCTGCTAAGTAAGTTACTGCTCACCCGTCTGCTTTTCAGATTGCAAATTTTGTTGCTGCTCTTTATTTTGCCATTCCTTTTGTTTTTGTGGTTTTATGCTTTGGAAATCCACTGATGGTTATTTTACTGGAATTTAAGTAGGAACTGAAGACTAACATATAATTTTAAATTTCCATCATTAATTGGAAGCCAATTTTGCTCTATTTTCCTGTGTAGTTTAAAGTTTTGATTTTCCTATTTGTACTTTTAATTCATCTGGAATTCATTTTTATGTTAGTACAAAATTATAATTTTTGTCTTCTAGATAGAAAGCCACAATTTCTAACGTTATTAACTAAATATTTTATCCTCTCCCTTCTGCCATGTAAACCAATCTTTATCCTATATCATATTTCTAGGCTTTCTATTCTGTTTCATTAATCTACCTTTTAATTTACCTTTCACTAATACTGTACTGTTTTAATTACTATAAAGTTTATGATATTTTGACATCTGCCAGAGCTGCTACCCCTGTTCTTTTTTAGAATTGTAATGACTCTTCTTGGAACTTTATTCCTCCATAGGAACTTCAGAATCAGTTTGCTAAATTCTACTCTGTCACTGGGATTAGAATCACATCGATCTTATTGGGAAAAAATTACATAAACATGGTATATCTTGTTTCTTCAAGATTTCTTCTATATACTTTCATAACATTTTATAATTTTCTCTTAAAACCTTTTGTTAGGTTTGTTTTCCCTTCCTTCCTTCCTTCCTTCCTTCCTTCCTTCCTTCCTTCCTTCCTTCCTTC
>NW_007729420.1:114747-116899 GCF_000696425.1 Galeopterus variegatus | reverse complement strand
ATCATGAATGCTTGTTTAATTTTAACTAATAATTTGTCAGCCCCAGTTGGGGTTCATCTTCCTTTACTTCTTAATAGATTTTCTGATGTTAAATTTCCTTTGCATCTTGGCCTAAACCCCAGATGATTATGATGTAATTTTAAAAGTAAACTATTGGATTTGATTTATTAGTAGTTTAGGACTCTTCCATCTATGTTAATAATTAAGATTGGTCTATAATTGTCTTTTATTGCACTGTACTTCTCTGGTTTTGTTATCAAGTTTGTTATTAATTTAGTGAAATTAATGGATGGCTTTCCCTTCTTTCATCTTTGAAAAATTTTCTATGAGATAGGGAGCATCCCTTCCTTGAAGTTTTGGTAAAAATCATCTATAAAATAAAATGATTCCTGGTGGCTCTGGTAGGCCATGGATTCCATTTCTTGTTTCTAATTTCTGGCAAGACTCTGAAAAGTCAGTTTCATGATCTACCAAGGCTGGTTGACCATCTGAGTTGAGTAAACTAACTAGAAACGGGTCTATAATCAGCAGCCCTGGTGGTCGTCATACCTTCATTTTCAAGTATGCTGGCTCTAATAGACTAAAAGGCAAGTCTGACCATAAAAGCAAGGGAAGGAGAAAGATACTAGTAAATATCAGTGACTTACAATAGACCCCGAGTGATGCTAGCTGTGTTCTCTAATTTAAATGTGCATTATTTAAAGAAGTAACATTGTATATCATCCGGACAACCATAGCTCCACAACCTTTAAGGTAAAAAAAGGGAACACTCTCCAGTGTCCTCTGCAATGTCTCTTGGTGGAAGTTTACTCTGTAGTCTTGCAAACTGAATTGATTCCAGAACTGACAAGGGCATAGTCAGCATTGGGTTAGAGAGTTGTTCTTGGAAACAATTTCAGGTAAAGCTAGATTTTTCTGGAATTACTTTTTTTGTTTGATTTGCAAAGTAAAATTTAAAACATTTCAAAGTGCCCTTGTATTAAATCATGTGGCTGCCTCTATTTAAGTAAAATTTTCACTTGAAATACATACAGGCCTACCTTGGGAATTAATTTCCAAATCTAAAAGAACTTAGATAAGCGTCCTTCTTAAATTCAGCTTTCTTTTGAAGAGAAACAAGTAAAGACTTTCAAAGTACTTAAGGTATTATAAAGGAGTGGCAAGGGGAAATAAATTTCCTTTAATATAACCTCTTATTTTAATAACATAGGTACAGATCTGACTGGAAGAAAGTCTATTTTTAGTATATCAGTTGTATTATCTCAAAACAAGGGTATGTACAGAAAATTGGGTCATGACAACACAAACTATACCTCCTGTTGTTGGTTCAGTATGCCAAAGACACACGCTGGAGGAAGGACATCCTTTCATATACATTCAAGTCTCGTTAATTAGTTGCCAAGTAAAGCCAAGTTTTGTTTTAGTTTGTCATTTTAACGCATGGGTAACTAATTCTTATTAGAAAATAAGTTAATTCTCATAGTCCTTTTTTCTCTTACTGCTCACAATGGAAAGTACCATGATTGGGCTTCTTGAAGCTTGTTTCAGGAGAAATGGAAGAATCTGACCTTCAGTGAGATATGCACCACAGCAGCAAAGCAAGGAAAATGACACTTTTCTGCTAGTTGGGCTTTGTCCCCGTAATCCAATACGGATTTCTAGGAAATGAATCTAATCTAGTGGTGGAAGTACATTAGTGGATAGTAGGTTGGCCAAAGTGGCCTCAGACTAAAGCACTTTTTTTCCCCCCAGAATAATAATGATATCCTTCTGTTCAGGCAAACATTTCCATCTTGATGGATTCATTCAGAGGTAACTGCACATCTCATGCAGAGTGAGGGGGCACAAGGAGATATTTGCACAGTTCACTGCAAGAGGTTCCAGTGCCTTCCCTTAGACAGAGTTGGGTTTCACAGCTTATGTTGGTGTCATCTGGGTCTGTGCTGGTTCTTGTTCTGCTTGAGGCACATGACTCTGCATCCTTTTCATTTGGAATGATTGTTTAGTAGTCAGTTGCATGGATAGTCTGCCAGTTATTGAACCCTCTCTCCAGTGCCTACTTTTATTTTCTTCTGCACTTTTTACTGTTCAGTTGTGTGTGTGTGTGTGTGTGTGTGTGAGAGAGAGAGAGAGAGAGAGAGAGAGAGAGAGA
>NW_007729420.1:109431-114293 GCF_000696425.1 Galeopterus variegatus | reverse complement strand
GTTCCAGTGCCTTCCCTTAGACAGAGTTGGGTTTCACAGCTTATGTTGGTGTCATCTGGGTCTGTGCTGGTTCTTGTTCTGCTTGAGGCACATGACTCTGCATCCTTTTCACTTGGAATGATTGTTTAGTAGTCAGTTGCATGGATAGTCTGCCAGTTATTGAACCCTCTCTCCAGTGCCTACTTTTATTTTCTTCTGCACTTTTTACTGTTCAGTTGTGTGTGTGTGTGTGTGTGTGTGTGTGTGAGAGAGAGAGAGAGAGAGAGAGAGAGAGAGAGAGAGAGTCATAGCATAACTTTATGGTATGGTTTAGAGATATGACGTGATGAAGCATTTCACATTTGGAGCTTTGGTGTTGTGTGGCAGGGGCACCAATGTAAGTGAGACAGTAATTGCTGAAGATCATTCCATGTCTTGTCCATTATGGAAGATGTGAACCAGAGCAGTTCTGAGAAATTCAGCTTGGTGCTGTGTCCTTTGAGAGAAAGGCCCAATCTTTTCCCATAATATGTTTATACTGCTTGTACCTAGTAGGGTGAGTGATATATATTTGGTTATTAGTTGACTGGCTCCATATTAAAGATGCCCCCATATAAATGTAACCACTACAGGTTTCTGTATCTTAGTGTAGGTTACAGGCAGAGTCTCTGCCATGTTTCTGTGATGTGGCATGGCTGTGCTGCACCAAAGGATATTTATTATTCTAATCCTGTAAGATGGGGCTACCTACTTAATAGGCTGCTGTTGCTCCTTTCTCTGATTTCTGAGATAGTCCACAAGGTGCCAAAATAGCCATCCATAAAGGTACAAATTCTGTCAATCTTGTGGTTTCTTGCTGTACATTATTCCAACATTATTTTTGTGTGTTCTTTTCCCTCCTCAGTGGATTGCATGATATTTAAAAAATGAAATTAATGGATGCTTTAGCTTGTTGTAGCCACAGCCGCCACAGCAGGGGGAGGGGAATGAGTCAACCTAGAATAGAGGAGTTGTTTTAAATTTAATTTTCTAGTGTCTAGTTGCTATGGCTAGTCTGGGTAAATGGATGAACTGTGAATAAAGAGAATGAACAGATAAATCAATATTAATGTTTTCCTTTCTGTGCCTCGGAATCAATCATAAGGCCATGGCTGGGTCCCAATATTTGGCACCAATCAAAACGACAGCCTTGGTTGCTGGTACCATTCCTTGACGCATTTGTTTTCGGAGGGCAGAGATAAACTGGGGACAGATGGGATGCTGTATTTTTCCACCGGAGACATTGTTTGTGTTGTTCTAGTCCTTTTTTTCCTTTAAAGAGGCGAACGGGGCCTTTTGGTCCAGGGCCGTGTGCTAATGTTCCCAGAGTCCGCGCTGTGCTGCTCAGAACACAGACCAGCACAGCAGCTCCTGCCCCAGGAGATTCCAAGGGCTCTTCCAACACCATCATCTCAGCTTTGCCCATGAAATGTCCTACCTGGGGATTTCCTTTATAAACATGGCTGTGAGTACGAGGAGAGCAGTCAGCAGGACCGGCTGCATAACTTGTGAGGCCCAGTGCAAAATGAAAATGGGGGCCTCTTGTTAAAATTATGAAGGATTTCAAGACAGCAAAGTGGAGCATTAAACTAAGCACAGGGTCCCTTTTAGGTGGGAGACCCTGTGCGACTTCACAGTTCTCATGCCCTGAGAGCCGGCCTTGAGTATCAGGGTGTTTGCCTTCTCTAAAGAGTATGCAGGTGACACAGCTTCTCTGAGGCAGGGGCATCCAGAGAGACCTCCTTGATGCCCCCTCTTCCCTTTCTTACCTTGTCTGGTGATGCTGTGGCTCCCCATGGCCTCTTGGGTCCCTGCCCATTGCCCTCGTTCCATCATCCTTTCTTCACCTGCTCCTCTCCCCCGCGGCAGAGCCGGCTTTCCCTGCTTCCATGCTGTGTCATCACTACCAAAAAGGTTCAAGATGTCTGTGCCAATTGCTTATGCCTCCTCTTTCACTCCACATCTGTTGGCTGTGACTCCAGACTCTAACCTGAGACACTCAGAATGCCACCACTTCTCCCCACTCCCGCCTCACTCACTCTAGTCCTAGCCACAGGAGCTCTCACCTGCATTATTGTGATGCAGTAGCCTCTGAGCTGCTCTATGCCTCAGCTCCCTTCCCCTGCACTCTGCAGTCTGTGCTACTCCACATCTGTTGGCTGTGACTCCAGACACTAACCTGAGACACTCAGAATGCCACCACTTCTCCCCACTCCTGCCTCACTCACTCTAGTCCTAGCTACAGGAGCTCTCACCTGCATTATTGTGACGCAGTAGCCTCTGAGCTGCTCTATGCCTCAGCTCCCTTCCCCTGCACTCTGCAGTCTGTGCTAAAGGAGCAGAGCGTGTGTCTCTCCTCTCCTCGAAACCCTCCAGGGGCCTCTTTCTCTCTCATGTCATCTTACTTTCTGTCCTAATTTTCCACCACTCTCCCCTTCACTCCGTCCCAGACACTCTGGCCTCTTTGCTTTTCTGAGAACATACCGGGCATATTTGTACCAGGGTTTTTGTGCTTCCTCTTCCCTTTCCATAGAGGGCTCATCCCCCGGACCACCATGTGGCTCCCGGGTTCCCAGCCTTCTCGTCTCTAAATGCCTGCACTATTTAGTAGTGCACGCTCCCCCCAGCCCTCCACCTCTCAGTGCTGCTCCATATTTTATTTTTTTCCTTAGCACTTTCACCATCTGCTGCGCAATATATTTTACTCATGTATTTATTTATTGCTTGGCTTCCCCTCCTAGAAAAACTCCACAAAGGTGGGGACTTTTGTCTGCCTTTTCCCTCATGAATCCCCAGTACCTAGGATACTGCCTGGTTGCTCACTTAATGTTGGCAGAGGATAAATTTCTGCCAGAATTGGGCTTCCCTGGATGTTTTCTGCTGTATTTCTGGCTTTGGACTGTTCTAACTGGTCGGATATCACTTCCTGAATATCTATTCTTGCTCCTCATTCTTTTATTTATTTATTTATCCTTTTTTTGTCTTTTTTCGTGACCGGTAACGGGATCGCAACCTTTGGTGTCGCGCCCGCACTGTGCTCAGCCAGTGAGCAGACTGGTCTCTATATGGGATCCGAACCCTCAACGGGAGCACCGCCGTGCTCCCAAGCGCTGCACTCAACCAAGTGCGCCACCAGCCGGCCCCATCATTCTTTTATTTAGAAATGTGCTAGGAGCTATGGATACAGCAGTGAAAAAGTGAGACTCATCTCTCGCCTCACAATATTTACATGCTAGTGGGAATAAAGCCCCTTCCAGCCCTGCAAAAGAGGTGAAATTCCAGATAATTGAGACAAGGATGTGGTGGATGGGAGAAGGGCAGCCTTAGGTCGGGTGGCCTGGGAAGGCCTTTCTAAGAGGTGACATTTCAGATGTGACCTGAATAATGAGGATCAAGAATGTGAGAATCTTCTTGAAGAGACTTCCAAGTCAGAGAAACCAGGTGTGGCCAGGGAGGAGAAAGAAGCCACTGAGATTGGAGTGTGGAGAGAGAGAGAGAGAGAGAGCAATGATGCCAGGGAGACAGGATGATGGGGCTCTTGTGAGTCTGGAAAGCAGTTGGGATTTTCCTCTGTTCACTTAACGGTGAACAGTAAGCTCTGTTCTGGCTCTCAGGCTTCAACTGCCTCAGATGCTGACGCTCCTGGGTGCTTTGTCTCCTGGGGCACAGATCATGGGCTTTCGAGTCAGGTAGACCTGAGTCCAAATTCCATTTCTGCCTTTTAGCAAGAACATGACTTTGGGTTTGGTTTTTTTGAGCTGCATTTACTCAGTAAATGCTTACTGTTAATTTCCCACGCAGGATAATATTCTGAACATTTATGCCCCTGGAGGTCCAGATGCCCATGTACCAGATGGAAGATTTATTGGAGTTGCTGAAGCACAGACTGGGGAATTCTGCTGTGCTAGGGCTAACTCTTTTTTTTTTAATTGAAACGTAATTGATTGTACATATCTGTGCGGTACAGCATTGAATGTCGATACATGTATGTGTTGTGTCAGGATAATAAGTATGTTCAATATTAAACAATGTAGTCACTTTCTGTGGCACTTTGCAAATTTATCACTAATCTTCCATTCCCCTGCCCCTTTCCCACCTATGGTTGCCTCAGTTCTGTTCTCTTCTTTTGAAAGTTCAACGAATTATTATGATTGTTGTATCTTTCTTACATTTTAAATTTATTTGTTTATTTTTTAATCCCCACTTATGAATGAGGACATGCAGTATTTCTCTTTCTGTGTCTGGCTTACTTCATTTAACATAATTTGCTCTAAGTTCATCCACGTTGCTGCGAATGGCAGAATTTCATTCTTTTTTATGGCAGAGTAGTATTCCATTGTGTAAATACACTACGTTTTCCTTATCTGGTCATCCATTGATGAACAGTTAGGTTGGTTCCAACTCTTGGCTATTGTAAATAGAGCTGCAATAAACATGGGAGTGCATGTATCCTTTTGACATGATAATTTCCATTCCTTTGTGTATATACACAGTGGTGGGATTGCTGGATCATATGGCAGTAATATCTGTAGTTGTTTGAGAAACCTCCATACTGTTTTCCATAATGGCTGCACTAATTTACAGTCCCACCAACAGTGTAGGAGGGTTCCCCTTTCTCCACATCCTCACCAGCATTTGTTATTCTGTCTTTTTTTTTTATTTTTTAAAATTTTTTAAAATTTTTTTTAATTTTTATTTTGTCAATATACACTGTATATGATTATTATGGCCCATCACCGATACCTCCCTCCCTCCTCCCTCTCTCCCCTCCCCCCCAAGAATGTCCTTTCCGTTTGCTTGTTGTAACAACTTCATGGAAGTATAGTTGTTATATCTTCTTCCCC
>NW_007729420.1:104018-108431 GCF_000696425.1 Galeopterus variegatus | reverse complement strand
CCCCCCCCGTTTTTTTTTTTTTTTTTGTGTGTGTGTGTGTGTGTGTGTGTATGTGGGTGTATTCTGTCTTTTTGATAATAGCCAGTCTCACTGGGGTGAGATAATATCTCAATGTGGTTTGATTTGCATTTCCCTGATGCTAAGTGAAATTGAGCATTTTTTCATTTGTCTGTTGGCCATTTGTACATTTTGCTTTGAGAAATGCCTGTTTAGCTCCTTTGCCCGTTTTTAAATCAGATTACTTATTTTTTTACTGTTAAGTTGTTTGAGTTCCTTTTGTATTCTGCATATTAATCCCTTGTTGGATGCATACTTTGCAAATGTTTTCTCCCATTCTGTAGGTTGTCTTTACGTTCTGTTAATTATATTCTTTTGCTGTGCAGAATATTTTGGTTTAATATAATCCCATTTATTTATCTTTTCTTTTGCTGCCTGCACTTTTGGGGTTGTATTCATGAAGTCTTCGCCCCATCCTACTTCCTGAAGTGTTTCCCCTATGTTTCTTTTAGGAGTTTTGTAGTTTCAGTTCTTATATTTAAGTCTTTAATCCATTTTAAGTTGATTTTGATATATGGCAAGAGGTTTGGGTCTACTTTCATTCTTCTACATATAGATGTCCAGTTTTCCCAGCGCCATTTATTGAAGAGGCAGTCTTTTCCCCAATCTATGTTTTTGTTGCCTTTGCCAAAGATCAGTTGGCTGTAAGAATGTAGGTTGATTTCTGGGTTCTCTATTCTGTTCCTTTGGTCCAAGTGTCTCTTTCTTTGCCAGTACCATGCTGTTTTGGATACTATAGCTTTGTAGTATAATTTGAAATCAGGTATTGTTATGCTAGCTTTATTTATTTTGTTCAGGATTGCTTTGGCTATTTGCAGTCTTTCATTGCTCCATATAAATGTTAGGAATTTTTTTTCTATTTCTGTGAAGAATATCATTTTTTTTAATGGGGATTTCATTGAATCTGTAGATCGCTTTGGGTAGTATTGACATTTTCACGTCAATTCTTCCAATCCACGAACACAGAATACCTTTCCATGTTTTTGTGTCCTCTTTAATTTCTTTCCAAAGTGATTTGTCATAGAGTTTTTTCACCTCCTTGGTTAAATTTATTCCTAGGCATTTTATTTATTTGGTGACTATTGTAAATGGTCTAGTTTTCTTGACTTCTGTTTCTGCTAGTTTGTTGTTAGAGTATAAAAACACTACTGATTTTTGCATGTTGATTTTGTATCCTGAAACTTTACTGAAATAGTTTATCAACTCTAAGAGTTTTATTGTAGAGTCTTTAGGTTTTTCTATATATAGGATCATGTCATCTGCAAGCAGGGACAGTTTGACTTCATCATTTCCAATCTGGATGCCCTTTATTTCTTTCTCTTGCCCAACTGCTCTGACTAGTACTTCCAATGTTATGTTGAATAGGAGTGGTGAGAGTAGGCATCCTTGTTTTGTTTCTGTTCTTCCCATTCGGAATGATATTGGCAGTGGGTTTGTCATAAATGGCTTTTATTTTGTTGAGATAATTTCCTTCTATGCCTAATTTCCTGAGAGTATCATGAAGGGATGTTGAATTTTGTCAAACACTTTTTCTGTGCCTATTGAGATAATCATATGGTTTTTAGTCCTCAATTTGGTTGATGTGGTATTATATTTATTGACTTCTGTATGTTGAACCATCCTTGCATCCCTGTGATAAATCCCACTTGATAATGGTGTATGATTTTTTTGATATGTTGCTGTATTCTTTTTTTTTTTCAATAAAAGATGACTCGTAAGGGGATCTTAACTCTTGACTTGGTGTTGTCAGCACCATGCTCTCCCAAGTGAGCCACTCAGCCATCTCTATATAGGGATCTGGACCTGTGGCCTTGGTATTATCAGCACCACACTCTCCCAAGTGAGCCACAGGCTGGCCCTATGTTGCTATATTCTGTTTGCTAATATTTTATTGAGGATTTTTACATTTATGTTCATCAGAGATACTGGCCTGTAATTTTCTTTTTTTGTTGTATCTCTGTCTGGTTTTGGTATCAGGGTGATGCTGGCCTCAGAATGGGTTTGGGAGAATGACTTCTGTTTCAATTTTTGGGAATAATTTGAAGAGAACTGGTATTAATACCTCTTCAAAGGTTTGATAGAATTCAGCAGTAAAGCCACCCAGTCCTAGGCTTTTTTTGTTGTTGGGAGATTGCTGTTACTGTTTCATTCTTGTTGCTTGTTATGGTCTCTTCAGGTTTTCTGTGTCTTCTTGGGTCAGTCTTAGTAGTCTATATGTGTCCAGAAATTTATCCATTTCCTCCTGGTTTTTGAATTTGTTGGCATATAGTTGTTTATAGTAGTCTCTAATGATTCTTTGTATTTCTGTTACTGGTTGTAAAGTCTCCTTTTTCATTGCTGATTTTTGTTATATGGGTCTTCTCTCTTCTTTTTTTAGTTAGCCTAGCTAATGGCTTGTCTATTTTATTTATCTTCTCAAAAAATCAACTTTTTGTTTCATTGATCTTTTGTATTATGTTTTGTGTCTCTATTTCATTTAGTTCTGCTCTGTTCTTAATTATTTCTTTCCGTCTACTAATTTTGGGAGTGGATTGTTCTTGTTTTTGTAGTTCATTGAGGTGCAGTTTTTGGTTGTTTATTTGAAATCTTTCTATTCTTTTGATGTAAGGATATATTGAAGTAAACTTTCTTATTAGTACTGCTTTTCCAGTGTCGCACAAGTTTTGGTATGATGTGTTTTATTTCCATTAGTTTTTTTTTTTTTGTCTTTTTCTGTGTCCGGCAACGGATCGCAACCCTCAGTGTCGCCCCCATACCGGACCAGGACCGGCAACGGGATCGCAACCCTCTATTTCCTGTTTGATTTCTTGTAGGACCTATAGGTCATTCAAGAGTATTTGTTTAATTTCCATTTATTTGTATAGTTTCCATAGTTTCATCTGTTATTGATTTCTAGTTTTAATCTGTTTTGGTTTGCAAAGATGCTTGAAATGATTTCAATTTTTAAAAATTTGCTGAGACTTGATTTGTGACCTAGCATGGACTATTCTGGAGAATGTTCCATGTGCTGATGAGAAGAATGTATATTTTGTAGTTGTTGGATGAAATGTTGTGGAGTTATCTGCCGTATCCAAGTGGTCTAAAGTGTAGTTTAAGTCCTGTGTTTCTCTGTTGATATGCTGCCTAGATGATCTGTCTAATGCTGAGAGAGGGATGTTCAGGTACCCTACTATCATCATATTGGGGTCTATCTCTTTCCTTAGATCTTACAGTGTTTGCTTTATATATCTGTGTGCTCTGGTGTTGGGTAAATATATATTTATGATTGTCATATCTTTACATTGGATGGGTCCTTTTATCATTATGTAATGGCTTTCTTTGTCTCTCTCTTTTTTTGTTTTTGGCTTAAAGTCTATTTTATCTAATATAAGAATAGGTGTTCCTGCTTGCTTTTGGTTTCCATTTGCATGGTATATCTTTTTCTGTACCTTCACTAGTTGTCTCTGTGTGTCTTTTCAGGTTAAATGAGTCTCTTGAAGACAGCATATCATTGGGTCTAGCTTTTTCATCCAATCAGTCTGTTTCTTTTGAGAGGGGTATTTAATCCTTTTCATATGGGGTTATTATTGAAAGGTATTGTATCACTGCTGGCATTTTATTGACTTTCATTTGGATGTTTCTTTCTTCCCCTTTTATTATTTGTATTCTGTGTTTGTCAGTTTTTGAGGTGGCTAGTTAAAGTTTCATTCTCTTTCTCATTTGCATTTTTGTTCTACCAGTGGGTTTTGTTCTTTCTTGTGTATTTTTGGTAGTGATTATCATCTTTCAGATTCCAGATGCAGTACTCCCTTGAGGATATCTTGCAGGGCTGGTGGTGTGGTGGTGAACTCCCGTAGTTTTTATTTGTCTGGGAAATAGGCTATTTGTCCATCATTTCTGAAAGATTGCCTTGCTGGGTACAGTATTCTTGGTTGGCAATTTTTTTCATTTTGTATTTTGAATACATCATCCCATTCTCTTATGGCCTGTAGGGTTTCTGTTGAGAAGTCTGCTGTTAGTCTGATGGGGACTCCCTTGTACGTGACTTGATGCTTTTTTCTTGCTCTTTTTAAGAGTCTCTCCTTGTCTTTGAGCTTTGCCAGTTTGACTATAATGTGTCTCAGAGAGGACCTTTTTGGATTGAATCTGTCTGGGGATCTTTGAGCCTCCTAGATCTGAAGGTGCATGTCTCTCCCTATACCTAGGAAGTTTTCCAGCATCATTTCCTTAAACAGGTCTCAATGCCTTTTCCTTTCTCCTCCCATTCTGGAACATCCATGATCCGGGTGTTTGTGCACTTCATGTTGTCTGTTATTTATCTTAGATTTTCTTCATTTATTTGTTCCATCTGGGTTACTTATTTATTTATTTGTCATA
>NW_007729420.1:86146-103160 GCF_000696425.1 Galeopterus variegatus | reverse complement strand
TATCTTAGATTTTCTTCATTTATTTGTTCCATCTGGGTTACTTATTTATTTATTTGTCATACTTTTATTTCTTCCTAGTTCTCTTGAATAGCTCTCCACACACTCTCTTTATGAAAGCATCTTTACCCATATTTATCACTGCTCCTCTCTTTTAAAAAAAATTACATTTGTACCCTATGTCCCCACCCAATTATTCCCCAACCTCTCTCCCCCTCCCCCTCTCCGCCCACTCCTTTTGTAGCCCTAGGAATGTTCCCTACCTCTGTAAGACCACTGCCCTACTGTGGTCTTTCTTTCCTTCCTTCCTTTCACTCTTAGCTCCCACATATAAGTGAGCACATGCAGTATTTATCCCTCTGTGCTTTGCTTATTTTTCTCAACATAAGTTTCTCCAGGTTCATTCACGTTGTTGCAAATGGGAGTATTTCATTCTTTTTTATGGCAGAGTAGTATTCCATAGTGTNCCTCGGCGGGAGTGCCGCCGCACTTCCCAAGCGGCGCACTGTAGCAGTGCGCCACCGGGCCTGCCCCAAAAATCTTACCTTTCATATGGAAAAACAAAAGACCCTGAATAGCTAAAGCAATCCTGAGCAAAAAAATAAAGCCGGAGGCATAACACTGACTTCAAATAATACTACAAAGCTATTGTAACCAAAACAGCATGGTACTGGTATAAAAATAGACATTCAGACCAGTGGAGTAGAATTGAGAACCCATCTGGGTTATTTTGAAAAAATCATCTTCAAGATCAGAAACTCTTTCTTCTCCTTACTCTAAACTTCTGCTTAAGCTCTCAGTTGTGATTTTTTATTTAGTCGAATGAATCCTTCAGCTCCAGGAGTTCTGCTACATTTTAATAAAGGCATTAATCTTTTGTACATTTCCTCCTTCAGATCTTGGATAATTTTTCTCATTTCATTATGTCATTTGAGTCTTCTTGTATCTCATTGAGTTTCCTTAAGATTGTTGCTCAGAATTCCTTTTCAGTCATTTCAAGGGCTTTTTGCTCTGTTTTGTCTGGTACTCGAGAATTATTATTTTCCTTTTGTGGTATCATATTTTCTTGTTTGTTTTTCATATTTCTAGTATCTTTATGTTGATGTCTAGTCATCTGGTAGGGTAGTTGCCACTTCTGTTGTTCTGGAATAGGCTTTGAGGAGAAAGACTTCCTCCTATTGATATGTTTTATATTGACCCTTGAGTGGGGTGTTTAAGTATTGGTTCTAGGTAGCGGCAGTAGTGTAGTCTCATGTGGGTACTTCAACTGTATTCAGTGATGGAATTGTGTGTGAGTGCCTCTGTGGCCTAGTCATTGGGGTACTTAGTGATCCCTTGCTGAGGTTAGTGACACTGTGTTGGTTTGTTGAGGACATGGGCAAGCTATTGAGTTCTTGGGAGAAGCACCTGGGTACTGCATCATTCTTTGGCTTTTGGGGTGGGTGACCCTGGGTGGGCCTATTGGCATACCAGCTAGTGCCTTGTGACCTTGAAGGGTGCATTGGAGTAAAGTGGACTTCCTCAGTTTGAAAGGGTGACCCTGGGCAGGTTTTCTGTTTCCTTCTATAGGCAGAAGGTCTTCCTGGGACCTTGCTTCCCCAAGTTGGGAAATTAGTTGGTGGTGATTAGGAATTTTCTTCCTTTCTCTGTCTGGATATCCTGAGTTTCTGTACTTTTGGTCAGTTTCACGTATGTCTCTCCCTGGACCAAGGCAGCCCTGTGGGCTGTGCACATATCTCCCACACCCAGGTGTGCTATGGCATATGGCAGCATAATTCCCCCTGTGGGTTGGGCTATTGGGTTGTGAGTTTGTGCTTGCTCATCTCTTTTCCTGAGCTCCACTGGTGATTCTTCTTCTGTCAGTGCCACTGAGTGGTCAGCAGGCTGCCTATAAGGCAGTCATGGCTACTGGTGTGGCAGTGAGCTGCCCTTTCAGTGGCATTTGCTGTGGCAGTGGTGGCCACTGCTGCCATCTGTTGGCTAGCAGGGGAAGGGGTTAATTCTTAATTGCTAGATTTGGGGAGATCAGGGGGAGTCTTAGGGAGTAGCTTGTTATCAACCATACAGAAACATGCCAATATTGTAGTATTTTAACTGTATTGTCAGAGACGACATGCAGGGAAGAGGATACAAGATGGTGAAAACATAGACCCTTTCCATCAGGCAGTTATAGTCTTATAATTGGGTAGGAAAATGCAAAGCACTTGACATACATGGGTTTATTTAATTTGCATATAATCCTAGTTAGGGAGCAGCACAACATAGTGATCAGAAGTGTAGGTTCAGAAGAAATCTCCAAGTTCAAATCCAGGCAGGGTCACCTACTTAGATGTGTGATCTTGGCCAAGTTATTTACTCTCTCTGGGCCTCAATCTCTTCTATAAAGAGGAGGTAATAATTAGCTGGAGAAATGATACCAAATTCTTAGGTTTGGCGTCAGGATAGAATACATTCATACAGATAACATAATTATAACAGTGCCTTAGGTACATAGCAGTCTGCCCATTTACAGATGAGAAATCTGAGGTGACAGGTGAAATTTTCTGAAAGTATCTATTGAAAAAACTGCACGCTTTTGAAGTTTTAAGTCATTTTCCTTTTTGATTTTCTTAATACTGTCTTTTGATGAGTACATTAAAAATTTTGAATGAGGTACTATTTGTCATTTTTAATTTAATTTATTTTTAAAAATCTATTTGTTTACTATTATTATTATTATTTTAACATTCTAAGATGTTGTTGGGCTGGAGGGGGAGAGAGGAAGGATGAGGCAGGTAGGATGGGAGGATAGGGGGGCGTGGTTGAGGCCCATGGCACCCATTTGTCATTTTTTAAAATTTATGACTAATACTTTCTGTGTCTTGTCCAAGGTCATGAAGATTTTCTATGTTTTCTTTTAAAAGCTTTAACATTTAAAATTTTATTTTTAGAGATGTCATTCATCTCTAGTTCTTGAGCATGGTGTGGCCTAATTTTTAAGTGCTGGGATTCATTTTCCCTCATATAGTCTGTTGTTCTGGCATCATTCATTGAAAATATTTTCTTTCCCTGTTGAATTACCTTGGCACTTTTGTCCATCAGTTCAACAGGGAAAAGAAAATATTTTCAATAAATGATGCCAGAACAATAATACGTTGAACTTTTAGAAAACTAGAGACGGAAAAGGAGAGGTGACAGGGAGAAGGTGGGGGGCTAATGAGGAACTGGTCAATGGACACAAAGAGTGAATACGCTAACTATGCTGATCTAACCACCACACATTCTACACAATTATTGAAAATCAATGTTGTATCCTACATGTATGTATAATAAAAAAAAATTAAAAATGTATTTTTGTCTTAAAAAACAAAATCAATTGACCATATCCAAATATACATATATGGGACTATTTCTGGACCTTTTTTTCTGTTCCATTCATCTATTTCTCAGTCAATCGTGGAACTGTGAACTTAACATCTGTGCATTTTAGTGTGTGAAAATTATACCTCAATAACAAGTGACATAATGATAAAAAACTTACTGTATATCTGAGTCATGATTGCCAAGCAAAGGTAGTGATTGGTGAATTAGAAAACATATACTATCACATTCTCCCTTTTTTATATAAAAGTCCATCTACCCATCCATCATTCAACATAGATTTATTAAAAACTACTACTGGCTGGGCATCATGGTGGGCTCTGGGCCTACGGAGCACATAATCTATAGTCACTCTTCTTGAGCAGCTCATAGTTGAGAAAGAGGAGATGGACACAAAAATGACGATGACAACCCAATGTGATGAGGGTTGTGAGATACGTAAATGTAGGGCACCGTAGGAGCCAGCCACTCTAGCCGTTCAACTCGGCACAGAGGGCTCAGACCAGGGAAAAATTTGACAAACAGCTTGTTAATTGGCTGAGTGTTCAAAGAAAGTGAGAAGTGGCCTGACCTAGATGAAGTGTCCACTGTGGTCATAGTGATGCTGGGGAGAGGTCAGGAGAGGCAGCTGGGAAATGCAAGGCTCTATGACAGTTATTTTTAGATGTTTCAAATAGGAGGGCACGCAAAGCCACCTAAGTAGTTGAAGGGGTGGCACCTCAATAAAAATAAAAGTTCATGTTCTTGATGGGAGAAGCAGGAGCAAGCTTGGTGGAGAGAATGGCATGTAAATAGGCACTGTCAAGGAGAACAGTGTGAGGAACCATTCCTGGCATGGGGAGCTGCCAAAAAGGGTGGCCCAGGGCTAGGACCAGGGTTGGAGGGTGAGTGCTGAAAGACAGGATGACAGCACAAAACGGGCTATGGTGACAACTACAACGCTTGGTTTGTTTCGCAATTTAGCGTGTTGATGACATTGAATCCTATTATGGATGGAAAAATATCATGAACTAAAAATAAATAGCTGCTATTAATTGAATGTCACTCTGTGCCAGATGTTGTACCCTATGATTTATGTACATTAAATGTTATCCCCTTTTACAGGTGAGGGTGATGAGTTCAGAAGCTTAAGTCATTAGCTTGAATCCACGCAGCTGGTAAGTGTGGAGTCGGGATTTGAATCCAAGTCATTCCAAAGACTGGGTTCCTATCACTATGTCATGCAGCTTATCTCTATATTTATTTACCTGATTTTTGGATACAATTAAAATGCTGCTTTTTCTTAATTTTCAAAACAAGCTTTGGTTTACTGTGAAAATGCATCCCACTTCCAGAAGTAGTTCATGCATCATGGTGTCTGGCTAGACTAGGGAAGGGACTATACATGCAGACACNGAAGTAGTTCATGCATCATGGTGTCTGGCTAGACTAGGGAAGGGACTATACATGCAGACACTGTTTCATGACACTCATTAGAGCAGGATGCCTCAGTCAACAGAAAGGCAGAGGGTTAGGGGGAAGGACTTCTGCTAAAGTTCCAGCCAATAAGTCACAACCTTCTCACTGGCTTAGTTAAGCATTCTTTGAGATACTTAATCCCATTTATGAAAACTGGAAAACGTCAATAAAAATAGCATTTTCAACATAGTGTTTCAAAACATAAGGTGTATTTTGATCATTCTGAGCAAAATGGTCAGTGAGTATTATTTAATAAGATATTTATGGAAGGACCATTCAAATATATATAATCTCATCTATATTACATTCTGATAGCTGCTTTCAAGGAAGACTTTTTCTGTTGTCATATGAAGCCATCTTGCCAAATATATATTTAATAGCATTACTTGTTAGAGAGATTTTCTCATTTTTTTGATTTTATGCTTACTATTCTCAGTTTAAGTATTATGTTTGTAAGACTTTGATTTTAAGAAATTACTGTCTTTTGTAACTCCATATATTATAAAAGTATTTGCCCAGATCCTCACTCTGATTTGCGATTCTCAGCAGCTGGAACATGTGCTTTTACATGAGTCTTCTTTATTTTCTTTTATCTTGTGACTGTCCTATAGCAGGGCTCAACTAATTGGGAAGTCTTGAAACTCCGAATGAGACCTGCCTACTGAGAGAGAGCAGGGACTGGACTTAGTCCCTGCTAAGGAAGGTCAGTCCAGCAGAGGACATGGAATAGAGCAGGATACTGGCCTGATGAGAAGACCAGAATTGAGAACTGGAGGGGCGAGGGGTNAATAGAGCAGGATACTGGCCTGATGAGAAGACCAGAATTGAGAACTGGAGGGGCGAGGGGTATGTCCACCAAAAGAAACCTGAATTCTGAGAGGCGTGTGAAAAGCAGTGCATCAGCCAGGATGCTTTCAGCTGTAATAGTAGAAAAACCCAATACAACAGATGTAAACAAAAAGGAAATTCATTTGGTCATATAACTGGAAGTCCAGAGGCAGGGCTGGCTTCAGGGTTGATTTTATTGAATGGTTTTGGCTCCATTTCTTGTGTGATTTTCTTCATTCTGTCTTCTTTTGATGCCAGCATCATCCTGAGACTGGTGATGAGGTGGCTGACTGCTCCCAGGCAACATATATAGATACGGTAATGCCCACAGGAAGAGTGAGAGTGTCTTCTTTGGATGGTCTTCCAGAAAAGCAAGGAGGCACTTTCCCAGAAGTCCCTAACAAGACAACACTCACTGGCCCATTCTTGAATCAGCAACTAGCAAGGAGAACCAGATTTCCTCTGGACAAGTTAGGTCAATTCCTGGAGTCGGGGTAGATGTCTGCTTCCTTTGAGGCATATGGACCATGTGGAAGAGCATGTTTTATTGGGGGAGGGGAGGAGGAGTGTCCACCGAAAGAAACCTGAATTCTGAGAGGCGTGTGAAAAGCAGTGCATCAGCCAGGACGCTTTCAGCTGTAATAGTAGAAAAACCCAATACAACAGATGTAAACAAAAAGGAAATTCATTTGGTCATATAACTGGAAGTCCAGAGGCAGGGCTGGCTTCAGGGTTGATTTTATTGAATGGTTTTGGCTCCATTTCTTGTGTGATTTTCTTCATTCTGTCTTCTTTTGATGCCAGCATCATCCTGAGACTGGTGATGAGGTGGCTGACTGCTCCCAGGCATCATATATAGATATGGTAATGCCCACAGGAAGAGTGAGAGTGTCTTCTTTGGATGGTCTTCCAGAAAAGCAAGGAGGCACTTTCCCAGAAGTCCCTAACAAGACAACACTCACTGGCCCATTCTTGAATCAGCAACTAGCAAGGAGAACCAGATTTCCTCTGGACAAGTTAGGTCAATTCCTGGAGTCGGGGTAGATGTCTGCTTCCTTTGAGGCATATGGACCATGTGGAAGAGCATGTTTTATTGGGGGAGGGGAGGAGGATGGAGAATGGATGCTCGGTAGGCTATTTGGTATCTGTGACACTGGGAAATCCAGAAACAAGTAGCCCTTAGAAATTTAGACATGTTGTGAGCAGCAAGGAAGTTTGAGGGCAGCTAGCAAAGTCCTAGGCATCGGGTGAGGGCTGACATTATTGAAGGAACAGGAATTAGTTAAGATACACATGGTCCATGGACAGGACGATCAGCGAGAAAGCCACAAAGGACAAGCAGGACTCAAGTCCAGATCCAGATCAGCACAATTGTGAACTGATAGCTGAGGTCAGGATTGGCCTTAGATATGTGTCTCTTAAGGGCTAGTTGCCTGGGGCGCACATGGTCCATGGACAGGACGATCAGTGAGAAAGCCACAAAGGACAAGCAGGACTCAAGTCCAGATCCAGATCAGCACAATTGTGAGCTGATAGCTGAGGTCAGGATTGGCCTTAGATATGTGTCTCTTAAGGGCTAGTTGCCTGGGGCAGGAGTGGGGCAGAGGAGTTTGGGAATATCAGTGCGATGAACTAAAGAGTAAATAAAAGGAGGAAATTAGGCTGAATCAGCAAGTGGAGCTTTTGCTCAAATGGAAGACCAGTGGGAGGACCATCCCCTTCAGTGGGGCAGAGTCATGCAGTAAGTCTGGGCCAGATGTGAGTGGGTTGGGATGAAGAAAAGGGGTACTTAAGTGCTGGAGAGTAAGGAGCGAAGACAGGGTTCTTGGGGATGGGGAAGGGTATTTTACTGCTTACTGTGACCTCTTCTGTAGCTGTGCTGGCCATATTTGTGTTAAAGTAACAGTCCTCATTGACTGCTGCCTACGAAGTGGCCTCTGTTGAGGGGTGAGGAAGAAAGCAGAAGCCGGGGAACTAGATCTGTGCGTGAAGACCGAGAAATTAGATGGTGTTGATGCATTCCTGGGTGTAGTTACCACTCAGGTTTCTTAAAGAAGTGAAAAAATCTTCAAGCCAAAAATCTGTTCTCAGGTCAATGAGAAAAGTGACAGATAATATGTTACTAACTTTTCTGTCGATTACCCATTATGTTATGAGGATTGTATGTTGAAACACTGCAGATAAAGTGTCTCAATTAAGACTTTAATTTAGATTTAATAAGAGTTATTATATGTTAATAAAAGATCAATTAGCAGTTAAATAGCCATTGATCCAGGTACAATAACTATGTCAGAAAGACATCAAGTTGTCATTGAAAAACTGGTGCTTACATGAGCAACGTGTGAGCAATTAGATTCTCAGTATATTCAGGCTATAATGAATGTCAGTGCATTTAATTGCCATTTAACAAGAAAACCTAATGTAAAGTCTCATGCCTATTAACTCACATACCTGTTTACAGTTCTTCAGTAGATTCATTTATTCATTGGTTCATTCAACAAATATTCAATTAAGCATACACCTGACAAAGCGAGAAAGACGAGTATTAGTCACAATCCTTGCCTTCAAAGAACTTAAAATCTAGTATTAAAATAAGACTCACCTACATGGAAAAATAAAGGGACAAGGCAGACAGTTGGATATTTTCCACATATTTTCTGTTTAAGTCCCTACTATCATCACCGTCAACTGAAATTTCTCACAAGTTGAAAAAAACCTTTGTTGTTAGAAGCAACTGAGTTTAGGGGCTGTCTGTTACTGCATCGTGATGTAGCAAAGCTGACTAATACAGTGGACCCTTGAACAATGTGAGAGTTAGAAGAGTCAGCCCGCACACAGCTGAAAATTGAGGTATCATTTTTTACTCTTTCGCACACTTTCCCCCAGGGTGTAGCTGCCCTGCACTGCATATCCCATCCCTGCAGGGGCTCCTGTCTTTACTTAAGTAGTAGCTAAATACTTAAGTAAACTACTTAACTGCTTAACTGTTAACAGCCTACTGTTAGGTAGGATACTTAACTGTTAGGTATATTATGCTGTCATGACATACCTAACCCAAAATTTCCAATATATTTATTGAAAAAAATTGGCATATAAGAGGACCTGTGCAGTTCAAACCTATGATGCTCAAGGGTCTCTGAATAGTGAACAGAGCAGGAGTTTACAGTGTCAGGCCAGAGATGTGTGTTCAGGTGTGATGCTGTCATAGGAGAAGCTAAAGCTTTATCAGCCTAGGTACTGGAGAGACACACTTGACGAACACATTAGCTCTCACTAGGGCAAGTGGGTATTGGGAAGTAAAAGTTACTCTTAGTGTTTTCACGTTCAGCCTCCAAGAATTTCAATTTCTCTGGGCCCATAGAGAAATCTAGGAGGGAAGCAGTTATCAATGTCTGATAAAAATGGTTAAAATGGTGAATTTTATGTTATGTGAATTTTATCTCAATAAAAAAGGGACAGATATGTATCTTTTTTAACTGGAGTGGGTATATTTTGGAGTACCTGTATAACTCGAGCTCTCTTTTCCCTGAGAATTGCACTCTTCCTCTTTGGGGGGATCCCCGAGACCGTGTCCCCACCTTCTAACTTGGCTCTCCTGGTCGTGCTAAGACCTTTTGGGTGCAGGGCCTCTCTGTGAGGCTGCTACTCCCTTCCTACGTCCTGCTGTGGAAAGTGAGGCACTGATCCTTTTTCTTTTGGGGCTCCTATTTTCTCTAGATTTTTTTTTTGACCAAGATAAGAAAGGTTTTTATTTTTATTTTAAAAAAATTTCATCATCAGGCTGGAAAATGGCTCTTCTGTCCTCACTGCATTCCCCTCACTTGAGTTTATCTCACAAACAGTGTTCAAGTTCTCTGGGCTCTGGATCCTGGAAATCACAATTCCCTTTCTCTTCCAGAAAGCTCAGCTCTTTCTAGGAACTTCAAGACCTTAATTTATCTCACAAACAGTGTTCAAGTTCTCTGGGCTCTGGATCCTAGAAATCACAATTCCCTTTCTCTTCCAGAAAGCTCAGCTCTTTCTAGGAACTTCAAGACCTTATTTCATTGTTCAAAAGACAGTCTGTCTCTCTCTTCAGGCCTTCCCTGAATGAGACCAAAGGCTGGAGCTGCCTCAAGGCTTAGTGGTGGGATAGCTATTGGGTGTTAGTCTATGTGCTGTGCCCTAATAGACCCCCAAGCCCAAACTGAGTAAGTCTTCAATGTACACCAGTCTTGGTTAGTGTTTGACTCGGAACATTAATGATAAAGGGCCTGTGTTTCACCCTTAGATCAACTAGAAGCTTAGATAAGAGATGTACCATGCACCACAGTGGTGCATGCGTGTGTGTGTGTGTGTGTGTGTGTGTGTGTGTGTGNGAGAGAGAGAGAGAGAGAGAGAGAGAAACTAAGAGATTGAGAGCTTGTCAGGTGGAGGAAACTGGAGCCGGAGGGGGCCGTGAGAATGTAAGTCCTCAAGTATTGTGGAGAATCTAGGACGGACTGCTGGACATCCTCCTGATATGGGAAAGAAAACCTCAGAAGGCTGGAAACGACATGGAGATAACACCTGAATTACAATCGTAAAATAAAGAAATAACCAAAGGAAAAATCTGCTTGACAAGTGAAAAATTTAGGCAAACATGACATTTTGAAGGAAGACCAACATTGTTTCTACATTCAATATCTTTACTCCATCTTAATTTAGATTTAGTTAGGTGAGTTTGTGTTGATAGAGTTAAACTTTAGCTTTGAAACTACCTTTAAAGTAGATAGATTGTGGCTTAAATGTCTTTCTAGGGTCTCACAGAAAGAGAAATATCACATGTTCTCACTTATTTGTGGGAGCTAAAAATAAATAAATAAATACACAAATAAACTGGGGGTGGGGTGGGGAGGGAAGAAGACACAACAATTACAATTCCTTGAAGTTGTTACGACAAGTGAACAGATATGAGGTTGTTGGGAGGGCGGGGGCAGTGGGAGGGGGGAGGGAGGTTTCGGTAATGGGCCACAATAATCAACCGTGTTTTATATTGATAAAATTAAATTAAATTAAAAAAATGTCTTTCTAGGGTCTGGATTTTACTTCTGCAGCAGGAGAAGCTCTCTGTTGGGCACATAGTGATGTGAGGGGGCGTGACAGACAAGAGAGAGACAAAGATAGAAAAGACCAAGGTCCAACCTCAAGGGTGATGTGGGTGGGGCTGGCGTGGAGCGAGGGTGCAAAGACACGTGAACCAAAGTCCTAATACACAGGACAGGCTCAGTGCTGAGCTAGACCAATGTGGAGGGTGCTGGGGGTCTTGTTTATGTCCAAATCTTATTTTATTAGATGATCAAATAGACAAAGAGACTGCACAGAGTAATTATTTTGCAGTTAAGCTGCCTCCTCACTTTTGGCAAGAGGAGGAAAGAGAAAATAAAGGAACTGGGGTGATGACAACTTTGTGTGCTTCTTGTCCTCAGAATCTTCCCTTTCCCTGGAGGAGTCTGGGCTGGAACAAGTATGATATCCCTGAATAAATTAATCCTGACCATAGGAGGCGAAGGAAGCTTCCACCAGCGCCCTACCACATACAAATGATGGGTTTAAAGGGAGTAAAAAGGAGATTTGAATAGCAAGCACTTAAAAAGACTCCCTTGTTCTCCACCTCCAGGTCTAATAGCCCTCCCCAGAGCAGACAAAGAGAGTTCTAAGAGAAATGAAAATATCCCTCCTAAACACACGCAAGCACATAACAAAAGCCAAGTTAAGAAGGTTAGCGACTTAGTTGTCTCAGCAACATGTCATCAAGTTGAGATGAGCAAGAAACACAGATAACACGAGGAAGAAGGAAAACATCATAAGCCACAAAGAGGGAAAAGCTGGGATGCTGAGAAAAGAAAAGCAAAGCTCTTTTTCTTGCTGTTTCATTAAGGGGAACTTAACTTTTAAGCAGCCTCTCAAAAAAGCTAAAATAGAATCTGCTTTTGTGCGACCTGTGTACTTGGTGTATGTTAAGAAACTGTGTTATCAGCATTTTCTGTGTGGCATCACATTCAAAAGCAAAGTTGTTAGGGATGTCCCTGGCATTCCACAGAGAAACAAAATGGTGTCATGTTAAAATGGGATTTTATTAAAAAAATATTTTATTGGAAATTAGTGGTGTGGGATATACATACAGAAATGACCAAATGTAGATTACTTTGCTTACCTGAGCAAAAACTCATCATATATTATAGCACAAAATGAGGCAAACAGACATTTTAAAGTATGATTCTTTCTCTGCCCTCATAAGGTTATGTTTAGGAAATTGCTGACATTTGGTTCTTAGGAGAGAGAAATTTCTTTTTTTTTTATTGTGGTAAACATATATAACACAAGAATTTCCATTTTAAACATACAATTGCACGGAATTAACATTCATAATACTGCATAACCACTTCCTCTACCTTTTTCCAAAACTTTTTCGCCATCCTAAACAAACTCTGTACCCATTAAGCAATAACTTATTATTTCTCCCACCAGGACCCCTCCCCCCATTTCTGGTAGCCTTTAATCTACTGTCTCTGAATTTTTTTTTTCTTTTTCTTTGTTCTTAACTGACCCATGATAATTGTATATATTTATGGAGTACAATATGATATTTGGGTACATTTATACTGTGTACAATGATCATATTAGGGTGTTTGGCATATTCATCACATCAAACATTTGTCACCTCTTTGTGCTGGGACCATTCAACATCCTCTTAACTAGCTGCTTGAAGTTATACAGTAATCTGTTGTTGGGTGTAGTCAGAGAGAGAAGTTTCTGATGGTGGAAATGCAAGATCTACACTCCCAGCCAGGGCTGTAAACTTGTCACTGGAACAGGAGAGAAGACATAGGAGGGAGATGAAGGGAAGTCAGGAAAACAAGTAGGAGAGGACGGAAGGACCAGCCTGTCACACACCTCTAGTTATTAGAAAATATGTATTTATATTGGGTCAAAAATCTACCTCCAGGTAACTTTCCAAATATTTCAATCAGGAGCCATACAGAACAAATCAGCTTTCTCTGTGCCACAGCAGTTCTTCAGATATTTGAATGACAGTATGTCCTCACTTGATCTTCTCTTCTCTGGGCTGGGGATTCTTAAAGCGTGGTCTCCATTCAGCAACATCAGCACCACCTTCGAACTTGTTAGAAATGCAAATTCCCAGCTCCTTTTTCCTCACTGAGGGGGGTGGATCCTGGAATCTGTGGTTCAACAAGTCCACCACGTGATTCTGATGAATGCTCAAATTTGAGAACCACTGCTCTAAGGCTAAGAATCTTTGTTCATTGAACTCTCCCACCTTCATTGATTCATTCACTCATGCATTCATGTATTCATTCATTCACTCATACAACAAGTATTTTTGTAGGTCTAATGACTTTCTTTGGGTCTAGGGATAAAGACATGAAAGGCAGTCTGCGCACTCAGACAAGAGATAGTTTTGAGATCCCTCCTCAACCTGACCGTCCTCTGGTTGCCTGATTGGTTATAATTCTCAGATGTGATTAGTCAGTAGCATGTAGCCCAGCAGGTCTGCCTCCTCCCTAAATGTAACATTTATTCCACATTTTATCCACAAAGTGGGCATGAGGGAAATTGTTTAATGTCTCATTGAATCTAAGAGATAATTGAGGAAGGGTTTGGAATAATGGAATATGTGTATGGGGAAGATTAATTTGGGAATAGTGGTTAGGACTGAGTTAGGAGGGTGGTCGATTACTTCTCCTAATTTGCCCCCAGTGAGTCACCCTCATACCATCCATGTGCCTGTGCAGTTCCCTCCCACATTGATGCTGGGCTTGGTCATGTGACTTGCTTTGGCCCATGGGACATTAGCATCTGTAAAGCTACATGACTATGCTATTTGTTGGGTTGAGGCAATAGCTATGCTAATTGTCTGGCTAGGGTAATTGTATTGTTAAAGCAATTCATAACTAAAGCCAAAACATTTCCTTATTTTAGTTATACTAAGTTTCCATTTGTATTGTCAGAGCTTGGGCTCAGACCCTTCAAACCCATTGTACAGACTGGGTCACCAGACCCCTCACATGCCAGGCTGGGTCATCAGACCCCTCACATGCAGGTCCACGCTAGGTAATTGGGAAAGATCCCGGGAGCCATTGGCAGATGACACAAGCTCAGTCTTCAGCAGCAGTAGCAGTAGCAGTAGAAGGAGCAGTGGTGGTGGCCTCTCCGGCCATCCCAGGGGCACTGGCAGCAACAGCCTCCAGCAGCAGCAGTAGCAGCCTCCCCATGGCCCACCCCTGGGGGTGCGGAGCCCTGTGGATCAGAGTCACTTGTCCTTTATACTTAAGTCCATAACCCAGGACACCTGGGCACACATACACAATTACATTAGACAATAACCAAGAAACACCTGGTTGCACGTGCATGCTTACATCAAATGCTCAGCAAGATTCTGAACATCTGAGGGGTCCTGACCATTTTACTATATTTTCCCTACAGCATCCATAAAGCAAGCATAAGCTTGATAAATGCTTGTGCTTTGGGGCTTCCCTCTTAGAGTGCTGCCTCTGCCATGTATGGAAGCCCAGCGTAGCTTAGTCTCCTTGAAAATAAAAAATCATGTGAACAGAGAGGCCCAGAAATCCCAGCCCTCCTAGCTGTTCCAGCTGAGTTGACCTCCAAGCAGGTCCTGCATGAGTTAGTCCAGGTAAGACCAGCAAAAAACTGCCCAGCCAAACCATAAAATTGTGAAAAGTAATAAAGTAATGGTGTTTTAAGCCATTAAGTTCTGGGTAGCTTGTTGCGCTGCTAGAGAAGACTAAAGAAAAAAGGGGTTTAGGGAGCTAGGGTGATCAGTATTTCAGAGGAGTAGAACCATGGAGATAGGGAAAGGAGGAGAGTTATATAAGAATCAGTCTCCCTTTGGTGCAAGCTAGCCTTTAAGTAATAATAGGGAAAAGTCAAAGATGGTTCTGAGATTTGAGAAATATGGAATGACAGAGCTTAAACAAAATATACAGTCAAGCATTGCTTAATGATGAAGATACATTCTGAGATATGTTCCATTAGATACTTTTACCATTGTGTGAACAGCACAGAGTGTACTTAACACAAACCTACATGGTACAGCCTGCCACACACCTAGGCTACGTGGTATAGCCTGTGGCTCCTAGGCTACAAACCTGCATGGCATGGTACTGAATACTGTAGGCAGCTGTAAAACAATGGCAAGTATTTTTGTAGCTGAACATATCTAAACATAGAAAAGGTACAGTAAAAATATGGTATTATAATCTCATGTGACCACTGGCATATATGCAGTTTGTTGTTGATTGAAATATTGTTATACGGTGTGTGACTGTATTTCTATTCTTGGAAAATATCTCTCTTATGTGTTCTTAAGAGGAAACAAATGATATTTTGGAGATTATCTCTAATAGTAGGGGCTATCATCAAGGAGCATAGCAAAACCTATTGTCAAAATGCTTTGTCAGAGCCTGTCAGAGCTGTGATACCAGGTGTAATTTGTTATCTGTGATTTCAGCACAAATTACGCTGAACTCAGCAACTTAACAGACATTTATTTTCTCACAGTTCCTGTGGGTCAGGAGTCCAGGTACAGTCTACCTGGATTCAGGGTTTCTTACAAAGGCTGCAACCAAAGTGTCTACTAGGGCTGCAAAAATCTCAATACTCAGCTGGGGAAGGATTTACTTACAAGCTCACATTCAAGGCTTTGATAGTGTTCAGTTTCTCATGGTTGCTGGACTGAGGGATCTCAGTTCCTCACGACTTTGGCTTGAACCTTCCCTCAGTTCCTTGCTATGTCCATAGGGCTATGTCTATATGGGCCTGTCCATAGGGCAGGTCACATATGGCATGTGTTTTCATCAGAGTGAGAGAGTGTGAGGGCAAACTTGACAGGAAGCCCAAGTCTTCTTGTAACCTAATTTTGGAAGTGATATCCCATTACTTTTGCCATATTTTATTTACAAGAAGTGAGTCATTAGGTTTAGCCCACACTCAAGGGGAGTGCATTAGACAGACAAGGGCAGGCATGCAAGGAGGCACAGATCACTGGAGCCATTTATGATGTTGTCTCTTTCTCCAGGATTGTGGGGTTAGTAGTACCTCTGGTTGCACAACACACAGGTGGTCACAGTCTTGTTAACTTAGGCCAGATTTTCCATCTGCTTGGATGAGGAATGTTGGGAAACAACCTAGTCACCCCCTGGTCTTTAGATTCCCACATAGGGTCACATGTTTGATCTTCTGATGACAAGCTTGCTCCTCCTTTGTTGAGAGATTTATGCCAGCAGATGGGACAGCCCCATTTTCTCTCCATTTCACCTCAGGATATCAAATCTTTATGTGCATCTGCTTGTCCGTCCTTCCATCCCAACTCAATTTCTCTCTCTTCAACAGATCTGCTACTTTAACAGATCTGTTACTTAGTTCAGTTACTCCCTGTGATTGCTATCATATTCCTTACCTTCCTGTCACCCCCAAACTTTCTAAAATAAGTGGTCTTGTAACTCCTGTAACTTTCACTATCTGTATCCACCTCTAGCTCTCTACTAACGTTGTGCTCCCAGAGTAATCAAGGTCTTCCTTCCTTAACTGTGGCCACTGGCCCTTAGTCAGCACACATTCTCTCTGACTTCTGTACAGCATTTGGCAACCTCACCACCCTCTCTTTCTTGCACTACTTTTCTTTGGTTTCTGGTGTATGTATATTGTCTGGCACATAGTATATGCTCAACAAATATTCATAGTTGAATGGATACACTGCTAGTGACTTCTCCTGTATCTATGATCATTCCTCATCTGTTTCCTTTCTTGGCTCTTTTCCTTTTCTTCCTTCTCCCATAAATATGCATTTGAAAATTGATTCTGAGTGTTCAGATATTGCTTAGAAAAGGGTTTTCTGGAATATATTTTCATAATATTCATTGTAGAAGTGAGTAACCCTCATTTTTCATTTCTGGAGGTCCTCTACTGTTTTGAATACTCAGAATGTACTAGGCCTATGCTCAGGGAAGGTTATCCTCTCTTAGACCTAGGGTGAATCTTGATGTATGAACCAGTCTCATTCCACTTGCCATAGATTGATTTAGAGATGAGTATGGGACTCAGTCTTGGCCAGTGGAAATTGTTCTTAGGATTTTATTCCTTTTGCACTTCTGTAATGTCAGTTCAATGGAATTGGGGAGGAGAGGTAGACAAATATATGTGCTCAGTTTTTTCATCTTGAGTTGAAAGCTTGACTATATTTTAACACACTGAGCCTATGTTAAAGTATCATTTATTTATTGCTGCATAACAAAACACCCCAAAATTTAGCAGCTTAAAACAATAGCTGATTTATTTGCTCATGGTTTCGTAGGACAGCAATTTGAGTTGG
>NW_007729420.1:82008-85815 GCF_000696425.1 Galeopterus variegatus | reverse complement strand
CTAGGGTGAATCTTGATGTATGAACCAGTCTCATTCCACTTGCCATAGATTGATTTAGAGATGAGTATGGGACTCAGTCTTGGCCAGTGGAAATTGTTCTTAGGATTTTATTCCTTTTGCACTTCTGTAATGTCAGTTCAATGGAATTGGGGAGGAGAGGTAGACAAATATATGTGCTCAGTTTTTTCATCTTGAGTTGAAAGCTTGACTATATTTTAACACACTGAGCCTATGTTAAAGTATCATTTATTTATTGCTGCATAACAAAACACCCCAAAATTTAGCAGCTTAAAACAATAGCTGATTTATTTGCTCATGGTTTCGTAGGACAGCAATTTGAGTTGGCTTAGCTGGGCAACTTTTCTTTTAACCTCACCTGGGATCACTCAGTGGCTACAGTCAGCTGGCAGCTCTACTGTGGCCAGATGGTTTAAGATGCATGGTGGCTAGTGCTGGTTGTCAGCTGGTTAGTCTGTGGGGCTTGGACAGCTCATCTGTGCTCCATGTGCCCTCTCCTCCTCTAGTGAGTTAGCCTAGGCTTCTTCACCTGGCAGTCTCAGGGAAGTATTCCAAGAAGGTAAGAGAAAAAGTTGCAAGCCTTTTCAAAACCTAGGTTCAGAAGTCATGTATTACTTCTGCCACATTCTGTTGGGTAGAACAAGCCATAAGGCCAGTTCAAATTCAAGAGATGGGGAAATAGATTCTACCTCTTGATGGTAGATCTGCAAAGTCATATTGCAAAGGGGAATGGATACAGAGATGGGAAGATTTTGTGACCAATTTTTGCACTCTGATATTTGTATACTTAACACTAGGTGACTTTATTGTTTTTATGTAAGTAATATGTACTGAATCTAAAGTATGTAAGGACAAAAACCCCCAAAATACTGTCTCAAATTCTACTGTCAAGAAGTAGCCTAATAACTTCAGGTGAGAATCATTCCAGGTAGCTCTTTAAGTGTGTAAATGGAATGAAAAATACGGAATGATTTTGTAAAATTGGATCTTACTATACATTTTTAGAAAAATAAAAAAGCATTAAATTAGATTTTTATTGAATTTAACAGAAGAAAAAGAAGCCAAAGAGAAACCAAAGGAATTATGGAACTTCAGATAATGTTTTTTCACCACAGAGATATTAGATCCTAAAAGTTCTCCCTAAGGTTACAAAAAAGATTATAAAAAAAATTAAGAAAGCTAGAGTTTTTTAAAAAAAGATTCATGTTTAATTTTAGACATATTGATTGACTCTGCTATGAAAGATAAGGAAATTAAAACTTTTAATCTTCCTCTCACCTCATTTTCCACTCCCCTCATCATCTGAGTTTTTTGGTAACATTAAAAAAAAGTCAGAGTATAAAGCATTTATATCTACATTTATAATTCTATGATTCTATAGTTATCATGGTTTAGTCTTACATCTATAATTGAATTAATTTGCTGCTCTTCACCTGTCCTTGTATCATAGCTTCTGCTTTCCTGGATTATTTATTTTGTAAAATTATGATTCATTTTGGTTTGCTGGATTTCCTTGTCAAGTTTTTCTTAAGAGTTGTTCTAAGCGTTCTTGGGTACTTGCAAATTTCTGTTGGTTGCCTTCACATTGACCTGCTGGGTATAAAAGGTCTGTGTCCCAATTTCTTTCTCATAAGACTCTGTAGGCATTGTTCCACTTTGGGTATTGAATTTTGCACTGTTCCCTCTACCCAGCTCCTCCATTCATTCTTGATGGGCTGAATACATTATTGGTTGGGTTTTTCAAGGACTCTTAGGTGCTTTATTCTCTAAGATTTTTTTTTGTTGTTGTTGTTGAAGATGTTTGTCTGTTATCTTTATATGTCTGGTATTCACCTCCTTATAGGTGATTCTATATATTTTTGGAGGGTGCTGGGTGCCTGAATAATTCTTCCATAGTCTTTGGATCTCAGTACTGCAAGAAGATGATGTCTTGTTGATAATTCCATACTGGAATTTTCTAGCAGATGGTGTTAGTTCTTCCTTTATAGCAGGAAGAACTTCCTTTATATTTTCGTGTGTTATATCTCTAACTATGTTTCTATTCCCCAAGGCTCTTCTTTAGGGATAATTGCTATGTTAAATGGCCCTTCTCTGTCATATCTATTATCTTCTAAATGCTTTTAAAACTTATCTTTTCCAAGATTTATTTTTTATTATCTCAATGTGATTCCTCAATCAGTGATTCACTTTTCAGTCAGACTTAGATTGTTCATTGATGTTCTTAATTGGTTTATTAGTTGTTTCACGATGTGACTTCAGTCTTCAGGATATTTCAGAGCTGTGTAGTCTCCTCTCATCTCATTCTGTTGTTTTTAAATTTTGCCTTCATACTCTTGATTATTAATTTCATGTTTTTATTAAGTTTCTCTTTAGCCCAAATCAGTTGCAGGAACTTGTCTTCTAAAATGTGCACTTTGTCATTAGGATGCCATATTCCTTTTGCTGTGGTAATTTGTGTAATTGCCACACTTTTTCTTTTTATTGTGTTCATGTTGATGTGGGCAGCTCTGTTCTTCCTATTGAGTGTGGCTGAATTCCCCTTGGCTCTCTTCTCTCTGTAATTGAGATCTGTTTTTCTCCCTGTTACAGTTCGAAGACTGGGCTATTGCAGTTTTATTCACTTTTCAATCTCCCCAAGGGGTGGGGGGTAGAGGAGAATTCTCCTGGAGCTATATGCAAGCTCTGCAGCGTGACCTGGGCTCTGGGATATCTTCTGGGATTTCATTAAGTGCCCTGTTCTGTTCATACCTTCTAGTCAGGTGTGTCTCTCTCCTAGGGAGGATATCACAGGCTTCATGTCATCCTTGAAATTTAGTACGGCATCTTGGAAGGCCATTTTATTTTCTCTCTGTGGAGACCCCAAGATTCCCCTCTGGGAGGCAGGGGTTTTTATCTTGGGAGTCTTACCATGATATGTGCTTGGCTCAACCCCAGTCTTCTCTTCAGACTGGAGGCTGTTGGGGGAGGTTTGAGGATTTTGTTGACTCCCCTCTTCCCCCAGTTTGGTTTCTCGGAGCTGATGGCAATGTTAGAAACTTAAAGAACCACACCATAAGCTTGATTCACTTCTTGGCCACTACTTTTTGAAGTTTGCACATATTTGGGTTGTGGTTGATGAATTTTTTTCCCGGGTATTATTATTATTTACTAATTTTGGATTATTTCTTCAGATATGAGAGAGGGAGACTATGTCTGGCTTCTTTTTGCCAACTTTATTCTGAAACCCCGACATACTTTATTTTTATATAGTCACATATATTCATTGCTTCCTTTGAGATTTTAAAGTGGTGATATAAAGCTTTTTTTTTAAAAAGTACTTTCCTGTTTTAGAAAGTGTAGGAAGGTCTTTTTATACTTCTTTAGTTCTGACAATTCCCCAGATACAGTAAAGAATGGTGATGAGCTAAGAATGGAAAACAAAACCACAAATTAATGATGGTTACAAAACTATATTAAATAAAGCAAAAAAACACCCTACAATTTTTATTGAATCTCACAATTGAGCCCAGAGCCAAGATTTTCACATAGATAATATTATTTAGTTTGAGATGGGTAATAGCCTCATTTTTCAAATGAGTAAAATGAGATTCAGAGACTTTAAATTGCCTTAAAGATCAAGGTCACATAGCTAATAAACACCATAGTTATACTTTCAGTGCAGGTCTGTGTTGCTCTAAACCTAAAGCACCCTTCCAGTACTCCTCCAAGAAAGAGCCTAGAGAATTCTGTACTATTTGGTTGGAGGAAGTGCAGAAGACAGCTGAGAAAACAGCTTTACAAGACAGAGAG